>NC_142521.1:12985000-13137500 GCF_964205215.1 Stylophora pistillata | reverse complement strand
AAAAGTCAGGGGGTCACCGGGTTAGTTTTCGAATTATTTAAGCCACAAGCTAAAAAATGCGTCCGAATAAGCCTATGAAAGCGTTGCCATGGAAACTGCTAGTGATGAAATGACACCTATTTTTGGATAACGAATGATTATATAATTCAACCCCGTAAAAGTGTTCGACTGGCCTTGGTCAGCCTTTCTGTTGTATTCTTTCAAAGTTACAAACCATCAAAAAGATGAAAACCGGTACGAGCCACCTTAAGGTAGTTTTATAGTGGCAATATGTTCAAGAGATAAAACAACCCATAATTTGCCATGTTTAAGAAAATACATTACCCCTATTTATTATAATTGCCATTGTGACAGTAAATAAATTTGAGCTTAGACTAAAGCATATGAACTAACATGATCCATGATCAGGTGCACTGTATCTTTCATTTCCTAAAAGCCTCAGCACACGCGTCCTCACCCCTCTGGACCAACAACATCTGTTATTCCTACAAGCTTTATAAGAAAATTAGGCAAAACAGTGTTAAAAGAATTTCAATGAATAAGGAAAGGGGGAATTTGACTCGTAAATTGGCCAGTGAGTGAAAATGGCAAGAGTAGTGGTCATACCTTGCAATTAAATTTGGCTCCCTCTCCTTTGGTTCCCATTTCCCTAATAAAAATAAAAAAGGAAAAATTATTCAAATTATCAGAAGCATTAACATATGAAAAATTTAATGGTGTCTTCATGCACAAATAGAAAAATTTAAAAAATAGTACACTTGGGATTAATGCCAATGCTTTTGATTTTTGTCATTAATTGTGTATATTATTTCAGACCTAACCATGCTGGTACCTGTCAGGGTTTTTTTAATTAAGATTGCCGAAAAGGAAAACTTATATGGGAATTAAACAACTATGATTTGTCAGTAAATGGGTATACTTACAAATATAGTACATGTAAGTCTTACAAGGTACTATATTTGAGTTTCAGACTTATTCAATCAGTAATATTAAATCCCTATCCCTCAAGCAACAGTTCCACTCTCCTGGATCCATCCCCTACAGCAAGTGGCAAACTCAACCTAGCTAGCGAAATCCGCAACTATTGTTTCCCCTCTGGATTTCAAAGGACATGTTTGCGGTGTCCACTTTCATGAATTGGAATTATCCATGTTATTTCAATGATACTATTTCCTGTGTTAAACATGTAATTCAAAATAAGCACGACGGTACCAAATTATGGCCGTCAACTTGGGGTATATATTTTATTCCGACTTCCCATAAAATGGATTGGGCCGTCTGGATAAGGTACTTTTATTGTAAGTGCACTCTGCCACCAGATTGTTGAACGACTTAATAATAGTAGAAGGTTTAAAGCTTAACCTAAGCAAATTAAAGAACCTGCTAAATAAGAGTTTCCTGGATGAAAATTCTATCAGTAATAACCAGTTAGCGTTGAGCAAAACCAAAGGAATTTTCGGTAAGTGATTTTCGCTAAGTGATTTTCGCTGATGTTTATGAAAGCGTCCGTAACTTACATTAAATGAAGGCTTGGAGATGGTAGCTAATATAGCGTGCAAATACAGCGAAGTTTACTGAAGCGAGTACTTGAAACGGACTTGGAGTTCTTTCTTTGTTTTAAGCACAAAGAAAGTTGACGTGACCTTTAACACGAGTTTCGTTCTTATATGAACACAATTCGCATCAAACTTTTATCATTTGAAAGCCTAGATCTCGAAGTTTGTTCAATTTTTTGGTTTTGATGATGCGAAATTAGGAGCGCCCACATATACGACGAAATAGAAAGGAAATCAGATCTCGCCGTACAAAGTTTATGTGTATAACAATAACAAACGTGTCGAATGAGATGCTGTGTTGCGACACCGTGATCAGGAACCTTTTTCACGCAGTGATAAAGCAATGCTTAGCGAACCTGGCGTTTCCGTGACGCTTACACATGCAACCATGGGAGATGACAAAATGCGGAGCCCTACTCCATGGAGTACCCTATGGAGTACCTGAATGGAGTACCCCTAAAAATCATGTATTAGTCAAATAAAATACTTTATGAACATTGCGAATCGTTTAAATGTACATATCCTGATATATTTTGAGCTTGTCAGTTCTCCGATCGTCGCAGTTCGATGTAGTACACGAATTGACCGCCATTAAACTGCTGACCACTTCCAACGGAAAGCTTTAATGTAGCTACCATCCCTGAACGTTATCGTTAATAGGCCGACTTCTAACGATCTATTTTCATATGATCTTCAAGAGGCCAAAAGGACGGACATCCTTCATTCTGCAACGGGTTTTACGTCTTTCAAAATACCTGTTTATCTGTTGCGTCTGTAAGAGGTGTAGCGCTCCATTTAATAACACAAGACCTCATGGGTTTCTTAATTGTGCGAAGCCATGAGGATACAAGCTTACTTTTGTAGGTTGAGACTTAACAAAGGTAATCCATATCTTTAAACTGAGCCTCTCCTCACCCATCTATTTGTTGCGTAATAAAATTGAGCCATGCAAACAAACAAAAAAAAGAAAAACAGTAAATAAATCCGACTGGGGCCGTTGATTTCGGAAATGTAGTAAGCTTAAATATTTTACCTCATGCAGAACTCGAAACAGTGGCTTTTGTTAATCACATGGAGTTTTTTGTCTTCCCATCAAAGGACTCATTACACAACGGTAAAACCAAAATGGAGGAACCAGTAAAACTGAGAGCCCTAGTCACCTGTCCCCCAAAAAACTGGATTGTATTAAACTGAGACATTCGGAGAGCCGGTAACCTCAAAATATTTTAGGATATGCACATCTAAACGATTTACCATGTTTATAAAATATTTTATTTGACTTTTAGGGGTACTCTATTAAGGTACTCCATAGGGTACTCCATGGAGTAGGGCTCCGCGTTTTGTCATCTCCCTGCAACCATGTAAGAAGCCCAAGTGAAGGCCGTAACATGGCCTCTTGCTTCCTATTAAAAGAGTTTTCTGATCTTTACACTTTTAAGGATTCTTTCTTTGTCATTTAGCTCAAGTTGATAATATTTTTGGTGATATCGAAATTCAAAAAATAGATATTTTATCGAATCGTAATGTATTGAAAGGTCTCTAGTAATTGTGTAACACAGTGAATTAAAACATTCCGATGACCGTAGTTATTGAGGCTCGTAAACAACACCGAAACGTCCTATAATGTTGTTGTACTGTACTCCCTCAGAAAGGAGATTTTTCGGAGCACTGATTTGGTTCATTCTCATGCAAACCGGATAAATCGTTAATTTGCATCAGTCACTACCAAATATTTCATTAACATACTAAATTCAAGTCTATGATGATTTACCGGCAATTCCAACCTCGAGCAGCCACTTAGTTGAAGGCTTTTCGGTATAGTTGCGCGATATTAGCAGCTTCTGTCAGAACAAAAGGAGGAAGGTTAGGATACTATCGCTTTTCCCTGTCCGAAACGATCCATTACGATCACAAGGCGGAAATATTTCCGCTTGCGTTTTTCCAAGCTGCGTTCCAGAAACAGATGGAGACTATCATCTGTAATGTACTTTTTAAACTACCTCTGTTCATTTCTACAGCTCATTTTATAAATCCATTGCTGAAAATTAATTATTATTAAAACATCAAATGTATAACCAAAACGTATTGCCTTCAAAATGCTACGTTAGTGAATTACTGCCTGTAATCTGTATGGGTGAACAAATATTGTACTCATTTGTAACAGGTGACCGCAACTGCTCTGTGTTTCTAGAACAGCCGCTCGATAATCAACAGAGGGAATGGGAGATAAAAATTTCGATCTTCATGAATTATACATGAATTATACATAGATGTAACGTGATGTATAGCGTATTTGCTACGCAAAACTGATGTTTGCATCGTGTGGCCTTGTTTTGAGACGACGTTTTCGTATGTTCTTGTCACGCAATAAAGTCCCAACGGGGAGAAATTGCACGAGTGATTACGGCCACAAGAGGATCACAAGGTTTTGAGTCCACAAAGGAAGTTGACTTCCATTTTTATTTTGTGTTTGTTTGTTTGTTTGTTTTTTTTTATTAGTCCAATCAGCGGCATCTCGTGGGGACAAACATATTTACGAACAAGGAGATCTGTGGCGCTTCTTCAATTCTAGGGGCCTGAATCGGGTGATGGCTCTTACGGTTGAGGGTTCAAAAATGGGGCCATTTTACAGCTAATGACCCTCCGAGTTGCCTCACTTCGACAGATAGAAGGGGCATGTGATCGCAGGTTATTACTCGGTCTTCCGTTGAAAAGCCCGAGTCTTAAAGTGCACGCCGTTCTTGGTCGCCAAAAGGGGAATCATGGTCGCAGGCGTTCCTTGCGTAAGCTTTGGAAACTGGGGATGAGAGTGCGACAACTTGTGTTATCATTTGCTCGCTCTACGTAACCAACATAACTTACATAATGCCGTGTTTTGTGAAGACCGCATTGCAAAGATTCCTGTCTTATACGCTCATCCCACGTGGAAACGCACGTGCCCGGTTCGTGGCAGGCCAACGCTAAATGATGTCCAGTGTTTTCGGAATGGGCCGGTCCGCGAACTTCATAGCTTGAAAGCTAGGCAAATGTGCAAAGTTCATACTAGTTCTCACGAGATAACAGATGAGCCATGTGTGAGTTCAAACTACGAAAATACTGGCAAAACTGTGAGGCCGATTTAACCACCAGCTAGGATGCTGAGACGAACACCTCACTTGCTGAAAAAAATTAAGAATGTTCGGTGTGAACACAACTTCGAAGGTGGCGCTAACAACAGCGAATTGGATAAGGCTACTGACAGAAGCAACTTGAATAGTAAGGTTAAATATATAAGCTTAGCTCTTCTGTTGATATCCTTTTTCTGTGATTGGTTTTTACTGGGTTTAATACTTGTAAAGTACAATTTGGTGTTTCGTACATAAACACAAATATATTGTAAAAGCGATCGTGAATGTTGGTTTGCTCTTTGCACGGAGTTGTATTTGCTTAGTAGAAGACATGATGCGGAACACTGTGATCTTCCACAAAAAGTTGTTAATGTGACTAATGCACTACAACATAATGATGTTACAGTATCAATAAAAGTACAACAATTCAGATCTGGTCATGCAATTTGTGTATGTTATTATTGTACTTGTGTCTTGTGTGAATGCCATGGCTATAAACGAAGCCCGAGTGAACGCTCCTCGAGCGTCTAGTTCTTTCTAGGACCACCCTCGCTAGACAGTCTACTGTTACTTCAGGATTCGAAATACTACAGAGTTTCGTTTGAACACGTGATAAAAGTGCAGGGGCTTTTATGTCGCTAAAAATTTGATGATAAGTTGGCCATAACTGGAATACATCTTCCTTGAGGTAAAAATCTCTTATTTCGAGAACCGTGTCTCACCAAGATACAATTTTATGACAACTGACATGGTTAAATGAGGAGCTAACAAAGCTAACAGCAGATGCAAACCTTGTACAGTGTTTTTCTCAATTAGCAATATGGCAAAGGTAACCACTACTCTGTATTTGAACAGAATTTTCTCCTAGGATGTTGGTCAGTATTGAGACAAACGAAACATACAACGTTTTCAATAACTAACAATAACTAAATAAATTTATCACTTATAAGTATTTACCTGTTAATGATTTAAAACAAGGGAAAACAGGTGGTCGCGTAGTATGATCGTCCGGGTGAGAGTAGTCCTGAAAAGGGGGTAAATTTCTAAATAAACCGTGATGACTTGATTTTATCACCTGGGTTGACAACGGAAATTGGCCACTATAAAGAGTTTCTGGAGTTGACTTTTCGAGCGTGAGTTCTTCGTCAACTTTATCAACCACGGAGGTAATAAACCTTCGAAACTAACCCTCTCCTAGTCCTGAAAAGGTCTGTTATCGGTATAAGTGACTACTGTTTAGACAACCCGAGGGAAAGTCATCATCAGAGTATTCCACTTGGATTGTCGTGTGTCATTCACTGTCAGAACAAGATACCCTTTTCAGTGCTACTCTCATCCGAACGATCAGACTGGACAATCAACTGACATCTTTCTAAAATAATTGGAACAGTTTTAATGTTACCTGATAATCCCCTAAACTAATACATGAATAAAATTTGGATAAAATTTCCACCACCAAATGATACTTTTTAAACTAAACTTTACTTAGAAAAATGATCACTAACGTCGTTACAGCTATAAATGATAAAACAACGCTGAAAACAAGTTGCCATAGTGGATGAAAAGGCGAACGTTACTTTGTTTTCTAAATCTAAACCAGGCTTAATTATTCACACAAGGAAGGCTCAAGTAGATTGTGAAGATTGTTTCCAGGGCCAGCACTTGCTTACTTCGATTACATAGCGTCATTAGGACTGATCTGGCGGAGTGATATTGGACGGAGCCTGCATTTTCCTTTAATTATGCACAGCATAAACTAGGGGAAGTACTTTTAAGCTGGCGTTCTCATCTGAACTCTTTAAAGGGAACCTTCATTCCTCATTTCTGCCCTTACCTTATTTTGTTTCTGAGTAAATGTCTTTGAGTACATAAACTACGACAGGATTGTTACTGAATAGAATATAGAATGATGAGTTTTTCCTTTTTTTTTTTTTTTTACTAAGTAAAAAATTTACTAAGTAAGATTTTAGTGTCAGATTTACTTCGTTTAATATGCTCAACTGAGTTTCGTAAAACATATGACTTTGGATGAGCACAAACTTAAGACTTCAGTTCGAGACTAGGATTGAATGGCGCCTCACAGGCGTTAAAATTGACTGTCACACTATAGCTAAAAGTCGTATAACATTACACGGAAACAGCCATTACAATTTCGTTCGTTCGCCTGGCTGATGCAGGTGCAGAACCTTTTATAGGCTGCATCTATTCTTAAATCTATGTATTTTTCAAGTAATTTACTTGGGAAAACAGCACGGACTGAGTAATTTTCGATATGGCCGGTTTTAACGCTGCGACAAAACGGGTTTCATTGACGCCATACGTTAAGACCCTTCACGAAATTTCTTGTAGCTCGAGAGTAACAGTGGTGTCCGATCGGTAATCGGGAGGTTATTGAATTGTTTCAAATTATCTCATTGGAACTCGGATTTTTCTGTGCCCAAAGCTAGTGGGGCAATAAAAAGAAAACTTAGAATCGAATTTTCAAATTTGGTACAATACTGCATTGTTGTTTAGTTTCGGCTTTTCAGTCGACCAAAAGTGAAATTATGATCTTATTATGGAAAGTTCGCTGTTTGAGGCGGGCCCTGCTTAGCAAGACACACCCAACTCAAATTTGAACTTAACAAAAGTAGTTTTGTCCACGGGAGTTACTCATTGCCAACCTACTCATCCATTTTTAATTCACTTTTCTATGGCATCCAATATCGTCATTCGCAAACTCTTTACGATGGCCAATACAATTTACATGATTAATCGGCTCAGTTTATAAAAACCAAATTATGTGGCTATAATATCTAAAAGCTTACACACGTCAGCCTTTCGAATATATGCTATGACAAACAATGTCTTCGCGATAAGCTGCAAAAACAGAGCAAATTTTGGAGCCGCTTTAGTGTCTTCGCTCTCCTTATCGACATTCCTACTGCACGAGAGCTTTTAAACGCTGGTAAATATTGGCGTTAAAAGGATCTCTCTTAAAACTGTCGACTGCTAGTAGCAATGGCAGCAACATTTACATGTCATACTCAAATCACTTTGTTCCGACTGGTCTTTAAGACTCGTATTATAACTAAGTAAACTGGTGCTCATAAAATCCTTTTAAGTAATCAAATAATGCCTATGAAGTTTATTTAAAACGAGTTACAAAAAAAAAAAAAAAAAAACTCCTTGCCCATATTTACCAACTACACGCAATTCGTTTAAAATCAAAATTGTCTTTTCATGAAACTGGACTTCCAATAAATTCCATGTACTCCACTACAGTTGTGTCTTTTTTTCCTTGGTTGTCCGAAAAAAAGAACTGTGAAGGAAAGTTAAAAAAAAAAAGAAATCAGATAAGTGATTGAATGAATTATGAAGAGCACACATTAGCAATGGAGATGGCAATGGTCGTTACAGTGGTAACGACAATGAGAATTGCAATTGCAATGAAAACTGTAATGATATTGAGAACTGAAGTGTACGGTAATATATGGTTATAAGTTGGAATACAAGTTTGTCAAGTGACATAAAATTTTCGCGACAAAGGTATTTAATACGTATGATGCACGATCCTTCGCAGTAGATAGCGCTATTTACGCAATAGCGAAAATCAGACCTGAAAAAAATCAGGCCTGTACGGGATTCGAACCACTGACCTCTGTGATACTAGTGCAGCGCTCTACCAATTGAGCTAACAAGCCATCTGGGAGCAGGCCGTTAAGTTGATTCGTAATAAACCCGTGATGATAAATCAAATACAATGAACTTCATATATTCATTGAAACCAAAAGTATTTAAGTTATTAGCTGTATCGATGACAAGTAAAGATGTAAACCAACCAAAAATAATGAGGATACTGACCGTCAAACTTGAGACATTTTGAAATTTGACAAACGACAGTGGAATTATGGAACCCTCTCTTATATTGTCAGCTGTTAACCTGAACACAAAGTGATGTACCAATTTTAGTGTGCGTGATAAAGTGTACAAAAATTTTCCACGATGTTAGATTGCAAAGCACCAAGAGGTTCATAATTCACAGGAATAACTGAATCTAAAGATCAAATGACTTACTCAAGGGTTTGTTTGGCTTCCCTGCGTTTCGCAGTGTCAAAACCCATGGTATAAGTTTGGTTTATAAATACTCTCACAGTCTTTGGTCCTCTGCCTGTAAAAATGACCACAGCATTATATTTAGATGAGTTAGTATTTTCTTAGTTTCCCTTGTAGTCGTTGCTTGTTCTCGTCACATAACTGAAGTGCCCTACCAAACCGAAGACTGCGCATAAACAAGAACCGTATTTCTTCTCCTTTAAGTTTCCTATATCAATTTGTCGCTGCTCTACCTTGAAGATGTCAGATGTTTACGAAATATTGGTAAAGCTACCTCTTGCTACTCTATTTTGTTCGTCTGCTATTCTTACAACCTGTTCCAAGCGTTTAGTAAGTGGAATGTAGCAGTGGTGCAGAGCGAAAAATGACGCGTCTCTTTTACCACAGAAAGGCATAGATAGTTGTGAGGACTCAAGAAGTCAGAGTCACTTTTGGCCATCGTTTCGCGCGACTCTCGCGCTTCTTTCATGCCTAGCAACCTTCCGCGTGCATCCATTACTTAATAGCGCACGCTGTGGTGTTTACCATTTGTCAACTGGCCTAGGCTGTGCATAATTGATAAACTACACTGGCTTCAAATGATTTGTTGAGAGTTGCGCTTTATCTCACAGAAGTCGACTGGTTTCTGAACCATAAAGGGATAAGGAGTGTAATTACACCCCTGGTTGGGATACTGGTCTATCGTGTTCGTCTCAGGTTAGTCTTCCAGCAATTTGTCAGGCTTCCCTGTCAGCTCACTAATATTAATTACTTCTCCTGGATGGATAGAGGCATTGTGAGGATAATGTGTCTTGCCAACGAAAACATCTCTATGACCCAGCTGGAGCCCTAAAGAGAACTTCTCCGAGATACTGGACGCTAGCTTCAGGGCTACATAGTCCATTACGATTGGATCATGAAGAAACGGGCTATTCTTGTGATCGGCGATACGGAGGGAAAGGAATGTGAATTTAGTTTGAGCAGCTGTTGGTTGGGAGAGACGATGTGGCGTGACGAGACTGAATAACTTATTGTGTTTCTTCCCCTACTTTTATTAGGCTGCATGCACTTAAATTATATAAGAGAAGAAAAAATGTAAGTGGCATACCGTCATCAGGTCCTTGTATCTTGAGGGAGTGAAGTTTTACTGCTTCATTGAAGGCTATTGTCACCAGCAACTATAATTGGAGAGAATGTTCATCAGTGCACCATTATAAGAACATTATGTATCTACAGGCACCGCTGCAACCATGGAATTAATTAACGAGATTGTATTTTATAGGAAAATTCATTACCTAACGAGGGAATTCCGCGGTGAATTGCGGGCAAAAACCGATATCGGTTTTCAAGTGCAATTTCACGCGGAATTCACGAGTCAGGTCAGGGGGTTTCCTTGAGTCGCATAATCGAATAAAAATTAGAAAAAAAGAATGCATCAATAATATTGTTTTTTTTTTTTATCCGGAGCGCGAAACAAGAGATGCGAAGCAATATCACCTAGCCTCGTTTTCAACTCGCAATTCCACGCTAAATACCTCGCTTTGTTAACCAATCAGTATGCAAGATTTTATTCAATGTTGCGATTCTATACGAAATACCCTGATAAAGTCAGCTGTTAAAAAATCAACTTTGCATGTTAGGCTTCGACTTCATTTTCTTTGTTTTATTCGCTAATGCTCGGCGATGAGCCAGATTCATTGTGCACCGGACCTAACTGTTTTATGGACTTTTAATCCGAATAGGATTTAAATGTTTTAGGCCTCTATATAAAGCTTCACCTAATATTTAAAATCACCACATCGAAACAAGATATCTACATCTACGTTTGAAACTGACTGATAATTCAAAGAAACGACAGAAATCCTAAATCTACACCAGCCTGAATCAAGGATAGAATGATCATCGTGTGTTTAATCCTGTTCATAACGTTCTGGCGTACCTCTTCGTCAACTTCACTCTCCACGAATTCTGGTCCTTTGGTCAGTATGGATAATACGTGGCAGTCATCATCTCCATTTAGACATTCGCATTCATCTCTCTTTATGAAATGGAGAAGATTCACCTGTAATCATCAGTAAAGGTTGAAAGAAAATTGTACATCAGCAATGAGGGTCAATTAGATTTAATCAAAGAGACCTACGAAATTAAAGCTTCCTTCTTAAATGTATGAAAACACTATACCTATATCTATTATCTCTTTAGTGAAGTCATGAAGGACGACTAAGTATAGAGCAAAGACACACAAAAATCCTCGGGTGAAAATGATCTGCGGCGGCCAATTCGGTTGTAAGAAATCCTGGACAAAAGTCCTTTGAGCTACTGAAAGTTATGGAGCACCATGCGTTTCTTATTAGTTACCATTGCAAAGTCCTGTTAAGCATTCTGTTGATGACTTACGTATCCCGGTACCACACTATCTTCTATCGATATCCACTTTTGTATTTTCTCCTCCAGCAACTCTTCATCTGCACCGTTTACCTGATCTACCTTTTTTTTTGGTTGGTTCCCCTTGAATAACTGAAATGTTGGAGAGGATGTTACCCCATTTCTAAGTGCTATATCCTACAAGGTAAACATACGACTGAGATAAGCATATGTAAAACGTCCGACTTTTTAATTAACCAGACGAGTCACTTACGATTTAAAGGTAATTAATGCTGAGAGATTATTGTTTCAAGTAAGACTATCATCATACATACCTCGCATTTGTCCACATCAACAATTAAAAACTTTGCCGCTGGGTACTGAATGCTCAGAGAGGAAAATGTCGGATTGATCATTATCGAAAAAGGACACCTGCAGGGAGAGGAATGGCCATCGTTATCTGTTTTAAACGCAGGCAAGTATTTCGGTCTGTACGAGATGTATCGGAACTTATAAAGTTGGGGTCCAGGCGAAAAATCAACTTTGCGAGAAAATATCCACACATTTCGTTACTATCGTTCAGCTAACTTTAGTAGCGCCTTCTAACTACTCACCATTTCGCTGCATAGTTCACTACCACCAGTTTGGCGCCGGCGCTCGTCATCTCTGACTGAAAATGGAAGTCATCTTCGATCTCAGTAACGCTTCTGGCTTGTGCTGCCTCGTCCCAGAAGTCTATTAAAAAAATCGAATTGGCTGAATTGGCGCTCGTCATCTCTGACTGAAAATGGAAGTGATCTTCGATCTCAATAACGCTTCTGGCTTGTGCTGCCTTCTCCCAGAAGTCTATTGAGAAAATCGAATTGACTGAAAGCCCAGTGATACTTAGGATTTTGGGAATGATTTAATCACTGGTCGTAACCCGATTTGGTGAAAGGCTACTGCAAGGTCATAAGTGTTGCAATAGTCCTTGCTGGCTAAGAAATGTCCGATTACGTTGTCAAGAAGGCCAAGTTATGCGACTGATATACCTTCTATGCCGTGTTCAGCTGCTGCTTGCATTCCAGGAACTGGGAGGTAAACTTCTGCAAGTTTGAATTAAGAGGAAAAGGAAATTTAATAGTTTACTCATGGTGAATTGTATATTCTTCCCTACAATCAGTCTCCCGTAGGAGTAACTCTGCAAAATCTATCTTTGGACAGGATTCTTTCGACAGTGGTGATCGTAGAGGTTTACAGAACACCTTCTGCACAGAGACCTAGCGATAGATGAACTTTTCAACTAGCAACCACTTCTAGCCTCAATCGGAAGAGCAATCTCTTTTGGCCTGAGTTAGAAACAAAATTTTCTTACATTTATTTTTCTTTGTTGTATTCAATTACGAATCAACATTGCGGAAGAAAGAAAAGCAGAAATTGTGAGCTTAGAGGAAGTAATGCCAGGTTTGAATACTTAAGGTATCATAATTAAGCTGTGCGATGTCTTACACAATAATTGCTTGAGAGACTGATAAAGAGCGATGCAGTCATCTTTGAATTCAGTGAGGTATTCTTAACTTTCTTACCCTCGTGGATCCCAACACTGCGGAGACCAATGTCCTGCGATTGAAAGTAAATGGTATGAGTTGCTACTCTTAAGAGATCCGACTAAATCGCTTACATCTTTCTCAAATACCAATTGTCGTCAATAGATAACTGTGTACAACCTCTTCGAAGTCAGAGAAGAGCACCTTATTGTAGTATTAGCGTATTATTAGCCATTTTCGAAAGACTAGATACAAAGCAATAATTGCATAAGTGATCAAAGAATAAATGATAAATAGAAACATGAGAGTGATAAAATATTGATGAAATTTCCCTACCCCAGCTGCATCCTCTTGAAGCAAAATGGTTTCCTGACTCACTAAGAACTCTCTGCATTTTTTGTAATGCCCCTCGTTGATAATGGTCTTTAATTTCACCTCCGTAAGGCATAGCTTTTCCAAAACCTGAGTTGTTATCAGAATTTTTTCAGCAACTTCGTTCAGATGACCACTTTTGTAGTCTTTCCACAATTCGTCAAGAATGTCCGCTGAACTGCATTTAACGGCTATAAACAAACTTCCCATCCCGTAGCCAAAAATATTGAGTCTCAGCGTCTGAGACAAATAATCGAAAAATAAGTTAAAAGAATTCCCAAATGATGATATGACTGCCCAGATATCAAGCTCTTCTGGCGAAGGCTGGCTACTTTCTCGAGCGTGTTCATTCGATATTCCTTCAGATGCAACAGGTTGCGGTTCGTGCATTTGCCGGTGCTGCGAGACCGATCTCCTCCTTTCAGATCGGGAGCAAGAGGGCTCTTGAAATTTGATTGGCTGCCCTATTTGTGAAGAGCTAATATCCCATATAAGAATAGGAATACAACCTGCAGAAATAAAGATAAGCGATTGAATCAAAAACTGCATCTGTGAAGCACACTTAAAGTCAAAGTGGACATTGAAACTCTTCCGGAAAAATGGGGAGAATTCTTGGGAAAAGATTATGAAAGAAAAAGGGCCAATAATCTGTAGCGTTTTAAATGCGGTACATCAATTTATATTCGGTATGATAAAAAGCATCAAGATTGCAAAAAACAGCAAATGAGATTTTTACCCGTTCCTTTTGATTTAAAAAGGTCATTATTAAAAGTTTTTAAATCTGAATTCAATACCAAAGTCCCGTTTGAACGGTCATTAAAAGGTGATGGTAATTATAACTATCATGCACTATCACCTACTTTTATCCACTATCATCAAATGTCATGTAATTTGGACTTGTTGAAATTCAACATGATAGTTAATTGGTAGTTTTTGCTGTTTGAACGAGCGAAAGATATCGATATTAGTTTTTCGGTCAGCAGTTTTTCCAAAAACGGGTAAGCCTTCAAAATTTCGCAGAATGTCTTGCAGTTCATTCAGTCACCATCTCCTGGTCGGCTTCTGTATCTTTAACTCGCAACCTCTCGACGGAATAATTTCAAATGCCACCGGAATTGCTGACCTCAGCGCACACCTTATTTGTACACAACTACGCGACTTCATGGCGTGAATTTGTCAACTTTCATCCACTATCATCAATTATTAAAAACTGGATCATTGGATAATGTAATTCAAGACTTTTTATTGGATAAAAAGCCAATAAATTATTGGCTATCTATCATCTCATACCCAACGCGCGCTCGTGGAATAATTGTTAATTATCATGACCGTGTGAACGGGGCTTAACCCAAGGCTGTGAAAAAATCTAGGGTTAGAAAATCAATGATAATTCGACGAGAAAGATTTTTAATAGCCCTCCTTGTTCCTAGTGCGACAAAATTCTTCTCGTCGTAATCAACAATTTTTCGTACCTATCTTGTAAGTTACCTTTGTCGTCAGTGATCCCCTGAAGAATTTCTTGGACGTCTTTAAGCATCTGATTCTTAACGTTTTCAGCAGTCTGGCATAGCTCCTTCTTGAAATCTTCAGCAGCCTGGCGTAACTCATTCTTAACACATTCAGTCTTGACACTTTCAAGAACCTGCTGTATTCCAGTCTTGACATCCTTGACATCTTCACCCTGCTGCTTTAGCTCTTCACTAACATGTTGCAACCCCTCTTTGACATCTTTGACACTTGTATCAACCTGGTGCAGAATGTCCTTAACATCCTCTTCTTTCTCGTACCATTGCTTAAGTTCCTCTATGCATTTCTGTGCCTCTGACGTCAGGGGGTCGTTCAACAATTTCTCAATGGCTTTCTCCCATTCATCTTTCTTTGTTATATCAACTTTTGTGATAATTCGCAGGATAGCCTCGCTTATCTCCTTCCACAGATAACAAAAGTCGCAGTCTGAGATTTCCATTTTCTGATTATGACCATAAACTGAGTTACGATAGTATTTTATCCGAGCTAGGTCTGCTTCAAGACTGTGATTTGCATCATCTGGCTTTTTGTCCCATCCGGTAGCAGGAGGTTTGAGATTGCATATTGTTCTTAACAATCTGAAAGTCAAAGTAATATCGAAGTCAGTGGACTTAACAGCAGACTGGTTAAGGCAGTTCTTCTCGTCCACAGTAAGCTTTGCTTTCTTTAGTTGCGTCTGTACGTTTACGTCTTTGAGCGTCGTTGAAAGATCCTTAGGTGGATGAATTTTGTCGAACGTTTCCCTGAGGACATTAACACCTCCACACATGAGAAGTCGTGTTAACCGCTGAAAATGTTCCTTTCCATTCGTTGAACGTAAAATTTCTTCAACATCCGTGGTTGACGTCATGTTAAGACTATCATTGATCGTACGGGTCCTATGAAATGAAGCGCAGAAAATTTTGATAAAATGTAACGCAAAGCCTACCTAACCTGCAGTAACTTGTGTGGATCTAAGAAAGTAGTACACTATTTTACAGGACGAGAAGATGTTTCAGTTTTCAGGCAATCGTACATCAGAATTTTTGACCAATACTTGTACCGTACCCTCTTCAATTTACCGGGGCAGTAGAGGAAAGAATTGGATAACCGAAAACGTTTTGGGCTGGTGTCTATGGATTTATCTAAAGCAATCGACATGTTACCACTCAGTCTAATTATCCAGAAACTGGCTAAATACGGTGCAGACGACAACACAGTTAGTTTAATTAAGGATTGTTTAAGAGATCGCAAGCAATATGTAAAACTTGCAGGCACATTTTCCCCTTGGTTACCAGTCAAGAGAGGAATTCCCCAGGGATCAATCTTGGGGCCTTTATTGTTTAGTATATTTATAAACGATCTTCCTCGTGTCATTGATTTTACTATACTGCCCACTTATGCAGATGATACACAGATCTTCTATACTTGGGACAATGTGACAGATGTAGAACAAGCCACATTCCTCATAAATGGTATGAGGAAAATGAAATGAGAAGGAATCACGATAAATATAGAGCAATGATAATGGGGAAGACGTCACGAGACCCTGCAGCTTTCTAGTGTGAAGGCACAGACATCCCTCTGATGGAGGAGGTAATAGAGCTTCTGGGTGTAACGGTCGATAATAAATTGAAGTTTGAAAGTCAAATTAAGAAAATGTGTCGAAAAGTGAGCCAGCAGATCGCCGTTTTGAAAAGCATGAAAAAGTTGCTTCCGTTAAAGCTGCGAGAAAAGCTTTATAGAGCATTTTTTGCTTCACATTTTAATTTACAGTGCCGAGTCTTGGCATTTTTGTAGTAATCGCTCAACAGAAAAACTGGAAAAACTGAACGAGCGGGCACTCCGCTTCGTTTATCAGGACAAAATCTCTACGCATGAGACACTACTTGTTAAAAATGGATATAGCCTATTAGCAAATCAAAGACTTGAAAAATGTTACATACAAAGTTTGGAATAATTGGGAATGGAAACGCACCTACAAGTATTACCGAGTTATTGACGGCACGGAATTCTAAATGCTATTTTAAAATGACCTAAAGTGAATTCTACAATGTGCGGGATCAAGTCATGGAGATATCAGGCTGTCCGACTATGGAACACTATTCCTAATAATTTAAGAAATATCGATGGCTACCGCAGTTTTAAACGTGGACTCCAGAGGCTCGACCTTGCAAGTTTATAGTCCCTTATTTGCAATTTAACTTAGTTTTATGTAGCTCCATATACTATATCATTTTAAGCACTTTTATATAGTTGCAAGTTTATAGACCTCATTCGAAATTTAACCTAGTTTTTTATAAGTTTAATAATTCAATAATTTTATGTAGTTCCATAATACTACATAATTTTAAACATTTTTACATAGCTTCTAGGTTTATTTATTAATCTTTTCTTTCGCAACTGACCTGCAAACTAGCTTTATATAGTTAAGTATCAGCCACGTTAATAAAGTATGTATATATGTATAAGTAGGGGTCACTTAAGAAAAAGGAAATAAAACATATCTCCACCGGAGCAGATACCTCTACACATGTACTTCTCCAGAACTTCGTCAGGTATCCTCTACTTCCTTCTTTATGCATATTTTGTAACTCTGTACGTTTTTTTTAGACGCACAGCGCGTCGGATTTGTTCTTAGAGACAAGAAGGCGTAGCGTGACAAATAAATACCGCTCATATGTACTGCAACATTACACGCGCTTGACACGCGTGCAAATCCCAGATACTGCACGCACGCAATACGTAAACTGCGCGTCATTGCACCTACTTGCGCGCGATAAAAAATGTAAATAACAAAGTCAATCGTCTCAGAATGTCGCGCGCAACGTAAATCAGTTTGTTGAGTTCTGTTTCCTGTTCCTCCGTGCATTTCGACTACAGTAGTTGGTTTTCTAGAACGATAACACAACTTAGTATTTTAATTTTCTGATATGCGGCATTAAATTTGTTTCATAAGGGGTACGAATTACTAGCCCGAAGGTAGAGTTAACTGAAGGGCAGATTGTTGAAGCGAATAATGTTTGAATTATCATGCCAACTTTGCTTTTTTTCCATCACTGGAGCGCATTGAAGAGTCATTACTTAGGGTCTAATACAAATTTCCGCAGCGATAGCATTCGCGTAAAAAAGTACACCTAAATATGTGCAATGATTGACAAGAGACGGATTAAAATACACGCATTTGGGAGTAAAAACCACGGCACGTTTGTAACAAAAAATGCCCAGCTCTGATCTCACCCTTAGCCAATCAGAGCACGCGTTAGATCGGCCACGAGCCAAAGCCATATAATAATTAGTTCTTATTAATCGAGCGAGAGGTCTGTATGGGAAAATCTTGACCGAGGTCGTCAGTACAGACCGAACGCAGTGAGGTCTGCACCAACGACCGAGGTCAAGATTCTCCCACACAGACCGACCTAGCTCGGTTAATAAGATGTTTATTATATGGCTGTGTCTTATATGCCAATTTTTTATATTCTTTGTACCTTTTTTTTCTAGACCGGTCTAAATGCCGATCTAGATGGGAAAATCTAGACCGCTTTTAATATTGATCTCAGCCAATCAAATTCGAGAATTCGGTAGTTCCCAGTCCTTTTGAGACACAGCCATATAATAAATGTTTCTATGGCACGCGCGTCACTTCACGCTCTGAAACGGTTGTTATTAAAACTTGTTTCAGGCGCTTCAAAAATTGAACATTTATGGAAAATTGTATTTCATAATTCAAGCAAGTAAATTTGGTCACGCCGAAACACGAACTTCACTGTCAGCATCGTTTTGCTCAGCCTGCCAAGTTGCCATTTTTCTTCTGCAACACTCCTTTTCCTATTTGAAATAGCTTCTTGTTGATTAGAAAAAACAATGAAGGACAAGCGCCATCACCTTTTGATCCCATAGTACTTAAAGTCTGCGTTGAAATGTTGAGAGCACACTTTGGTACCGGATGTTACTATTATTTCCTTATTTTGATCTTATTTTATTCCTCGAAGTTATACTTGTTTAAAAGAAATTGACATTTATCTTACAACCATGACATTTAGAAATAGAGGCTTGACTAAATTATTTTTCCGGGTTTCTGACCATCTAAGCGTGCGCGCAGATTAAACACACATGCGTGCAACCACAAGTTGAAGAAACATAGCATGGATACTTAAATTCTGAAGCTAAGAATCGTCAGGGTACTTATGAAAAGAAAAATCCGAATTTGTGGAAATATTGCGCCATTTAGAGACGCAACGGAAATAAATTTCTCCCTACGCTTAACTGTAGCCGCGACTGTTGTTCACCCATTTCAGACCACGTAGCTAATCTAAGACGTATGAAGCTAAAAAGGTCTATCTTTCTAAGTCACGCAATGCACCCGAGATTGCATAGATACGGTTTGTCAGTCCTTATAACTTGTAAGAACGGCCGTACCATAATAATAAAGGAAGGATCTCCGCCGTGGTTTTTAGATAACTTCAGCGATTATTTTTGAAATTTCTCTCTTTGAAGCTCGTGTGTATCCTTCAGTAATCCTTTTAGTCCTTGGTTTAATCCCTTTGGTTAAGGGCCTATCCGCACAAAAATTTGTCCTTTGATTTTGTCCGCACAATTCTAGTTTTGTCTACTAGTGCGGATAGGACCTGACGAGCCATCATTCAAACTGTTTTGATCCATTTAGCGACATTTTTCAACCACTCGAAACAACACTATAGTTCCTTAATTCAGAAGCGGTTTATTTTATCAGTCAGAAAACCCAAGGTATTTTCTTGTATCTGATATATCTTGCCTGTCGTTGTCTATCCAGAATGCTCAAATGACTCAATATATATATCGAGATCTCAGTGACGAAACCTTCACATTACGTTCAAGGCAGAGTTCTTTACGGTCGGCTGTATCCTTACGTCCTTGACTAGAAATTATCAGTGAGAGCAGATACGCAACGAACTGTATCCGACCATTATTATGACCATGAATCCATATTATTTTTTGGAACTTTCCCGTCGATTAGCCTGTATACCGCCACCCCAGAGGGGCCAATTGTACACAAGCTATCGTAGATGAGCATAGCAATAAGCGGTACTTTTTCTATAATCCTAGGTTCTCAAAAAGTAACCATTTGCTTGGTAAATGGTGCAGTGGTTTCGAAGCGCACTCGAAATCTTGCACTTGCATAACTAAGTAGACAAAATTTCCGCAAACATTTCGTGACCTGCCTTAGCGCGCCCCCTAGTGTCGAATTCAACAGGAAATACTGAGAAGGTGAAATGTGTCTCAAAAAACGCTATTAGCATGTACATACTTTTTGATCGAGCCTATACGATGTCTGCAGCATTAAATGAATTATATACTTCGTGCCTAAAATGCCGCATCAGGAACATCAACAGGTAAAAGGGGATTCAAATTCGGCAGAGACTGAATAGATAAAGAAAGGGATTAAGGAGCGTTGATGTTTGTCATCCGCTTTGCCGAGTCGAGTTAAAATGGTGCTCTACGCGAGTTTTAGTTTATTTTAAAAGTGAAATCAAGACGTTCCCAACAATCGTTTCAAGAGATTATTTCCACCACGTGAGCTAACTGTTTAACAAAATCCCCATATTCCCGTAAGAGATAAAGAGACTAATTGAGCATTCCGAGGGTCCGGAGTCGAATTGAACGGAGGACATTCAAAACTTTAGATTAATTACAAATATAGTCGCCGATGATAAGAAGCGAGATTAGAAAACCGCGATGCGAGGTGGTTTAATCCTTCGGAGGAGTTTTCAATCGAGTAGAATATTATCTGAATGATTGCGCGCGAAATACGCACAAATGAACTTACCTCCTCTACTTTCGTATTTTCCCGTTGCAGTCTAAACGCGTATCCACCTATGAAGTTGTTAGATACAGGTTTTAAGGTTGTCAGTAGCTCGAACCTCGTTACACGACAGTCATCGATTCCTCAAGTAAAGTGTGCGATTCCTTTAAAAGAAGGAAGCAATAATTCCTCGTCGTGCGGCCCTTTTGATCGCAGAGGGACCTGAAACGGTATCTATTATTTGTTTCTGATAGGTCAGTTGTGTACTGACCAATAAAGATAAATTTCAGCAGTCGCAACGGTGAGTAACCTCAAAACTACAAACTGTTGCTAGGTGCGGTTTGGAAATCAAAAGCTAGACCAAAACGAGAAGACACACGGGGCTTACACTACAAGTATCCAGGAGAACTCCATATAATTCCATATAATTTTATCATAAGGAACTGTATGGGGCTTTTTCAGCGTTAGTCGAGGCGCGGCGGTTGTTGTCACGTACTATCCTTACGAAGTGTTTTTACCGACGCTCTTCTGACGGCTACATCCTTAAGTCCTTGAGTAGAAAATATCAGTGACAGCAGATACGCAACGAACTGTGTCCGACCATTATTATGACAATGAATCCATGTTATTTTTAGGGACTTTCCTGTTGATACAGCCACCCCAGGGGGAAGGGAGGGGGGTAGTTGTACACAGGCTACCTAGATGAGTATGGAAATAAGCGGTACTTTTTCTAGGATCCTAGATTCTCAAAAAGTAACCATTCGCTTGGTAAACGGTGCAGTGGTTTCAAAGCGCATTCGAAATATTGCACTTGCATAGCTAAGTAGACAAAATTTCCGCAAACATTTCGTGACCTGCCCAAGGGGCGCCTCCCGGTGTCGAATTCAACAGGAGATACTGAGAAGGTGAAATGTGTGACAAACAACGCTATTAGCATGTACATACTTTTTGCTCGAGCCTATACGACGTCTGCAGCATTAAAATGCTACAAGAATATAGAGAAATTAGCGATGAATTATATACTTCGTGCCTAAAATGCCGCATCAGAAACATCAACAGTTAAAAGGGGATGCAAATTCGGCAGAGACTGAATAGATAAAGAAAGTGATGTTTGTCATCCGCTCTGCCGAGTCGAGTCAAAATGGTGCCCCCCACGCGAGTTTTAGTTTGTTTTAAGAGTGAAATTGAGACGTTCCCAACAATCGTTTCAAGAGATTATTTCCACCTCGTGAGCTAACTGTTTCACAAAATCCCTATATTCCCGTAAGAGGAAAAAGACTAATTGAGCATTCCGTGAGTCCGGAGTCAAATTGAACGGAGGACATTCAAGACTTCGGATTAATTACAAATATAGTCACCGACGATAAGAAGCAAGATTAGAAAACCGCGATGAGAGGTGGTTTAATCCTTCGGAGGAGTTTTCAATTGGCAATCGAGTATAGAATAATATCTGAATGATTGCGCGCGACATACGCACAAATGAACTTACCTCCTTTACCTTCATATCATCCCGTTACTCTAAACGCGTATCCACCTATGAAGTTGTTAGATACAGGTTTTTAGGTTATCAGTAGCTCGAACCTCGTTACACGACAGTCACCGATTCCTCAAGTACAGTGTGCGATTCCTTTAAAAGAAGGAAGCAATGATTCCTCGTCGTGCGGCCCTTTTGATCGCAGAGGGACCTGAAACGGTATCTATTAATTGTTTCTAACAGGTCAGTTGTGCACTGACCAATAAAGATAAATTTCAGCAGTCGCAAGTAACCTCAAAACTACAAAATGTTGCTAGGTACGGTTTGGAAACCAAAGCTAGACAATAAAGCGACGCTGTATTGATATTTCTGGCGAGAGATAAACTCGGAAAAAAGTGGATGTGGCCTTCTAAATGCTAAAAGAAAAAAGAAAATGCCAAACTGCTGGTCAAAGTTGAAGAGCCACCGGTTGCGACAAGACAAACAATCTTCTGAGTTCATTATTATGCAGAATGCTAAAACCCGAATCACAGGCAGCCCAAGCTCACTACCAGAAAAGCGGACGTGACTCTTACCGTGTTGCGCAACGTTTTATATTTAATTTAATTTAATTTAATAAAAAGTTCTTATATAGCGCATTAAAATTGAACTCTATGCGCTTTACAATTACAATTAACAAAATTTCAATAAAAATCCTATACATGTAATTTTCGCTACTCTATCTAAACTAATGAATTATTACGTGTTATACATATATTTGACAACGTACGATATCAAAAAAAATCTGGTGGCTTAATTTTTGAAAAGATAAGTTTTCAATAAGCATTTAAAGCATGTTGAACACCAACATAGCGCTAACTCGACGAAAACGGTTCAAAGTGGCCTGGGACACTAGTAGTCAACAAAGGAAACAACAAGGCAATAAGGTAAGCCCATTTTATTTCAAAACAAGTCATTTTTTCTCTCTTTTAAGGCAAACCGATAACATCCCACACAAACCTTTATAAATATAAAACGTTGCGCAATACGGTAAGAGTCACGTCCGCTTTTCTAGTAGTGAGCTTGGCCTGCCTGTGCCCGACTAAGAAAGAAACTGACAACTTGGAAGTTACTGAAACGTACCAATTCGGAAATGAGACGTTAAAACGAAAAGCAAGTTCGAAATAGTTAAGGAAAAGAAATGGAGATAATTACTGTGAAGCTGCTGTGATGGATTAAGTTATTTTATTACCGACACACTTAGTTTAATTATTCCTTATTACGGAAGCAGGTTCGAGATTTCTGTTCTAGGCCTTTGGTCGTATGCGCACCCTGATAGCTGTATCAGCTACCGTGGAAATAAATATTTCAAGCTTCACCTTCAGAAATAAAGATTATTCTAGTTTCGGTTATTACGTGGAGAAATTTAACCCCTGCCCTATTGATAGATTAAAAGTGTTTCAAATAAACCACAATCTTACGTCCTTGTTTAGATAGACTAATTAGATTTTAGTTTCCATTATTATGTGAAGAAAGTTAAACCCTACCCTATGGATAGACTAAAGGTATTTCAGATAAACTACAACCTTACATAATTCTTCAGTCAGAAGAGAAGCACAGAGGACGATGAAGAGTAGTTTTTTTCGCGGATAACGAAGCTCGAATAAGGAAGGGCAACAAGCACAAAGTAGTGCAGTATAGTTTGATATCATAAAGATATGACTGGCCTCTACCGTATGTGTTTAATGTGATTATGAAGAACAATTAATCATGCCAAAGATTACAGAAGCGCGATCGATTTTTGTCTTCCCAACCCAGACCAGAGATTAAGAAAGCGTTTTGTTTCTCGATCGCGCAAGATCACCACAGTAGTATAATTGCATTACAGTTTCTTGGCATGAAGTGCTATGTTAATCTAACGCGGAAGCATCTTCCAGCCCTCTAATACATTTGTGTTGTTACAACTATTCTAAATAAAAGGAGAAGGTATGGTTTTCGGATTCGGAACCATTTTCACTGCGTTCAAAGCCACATTCCAACTAATTAGAAATTATTTGATGAGGAAAATACGGAAAAAGGGGGACAGTTCAGAAGACGAACAAACGCACAAGCCTTCTTGAAGGAACAGGCTCGGTCAATAATGTATATTGAGGGACTTCTGTTTTTTTTAGAGGAAGTTGCATATACTGCAATTGGCCACGCCTAATCTAAATGTTAATTTTATCTATGCACATGCATTTTAACGCATTTTTCTCGGTATATCCCTGAGACTCCTAATACAAACGCAAACACTGCGCCTGATCAATATCAATCAATTTTCTGGACTAGAAGGATCGATAACGAAGACGATATTACTCGTTAACGTTTTTAAAAGTAAGCAATAGGTACAATAATATTCCTTTATACTCTTCCTAGAAGTCTTAAAATAGTGATATATGAGTAGAAAAGATCGTGCTGAGCTGTGGTCTTGTACAACTGATGCATTAAGACTACCTGCTGTAGCTCAACAGCTGGCTGATGGCTTCGACTTTTTTTCGTTGGCTGAATATCTACTCGTTGTAGATAACCAATAACGTGCAGCAAACTTCATGTAGAAGATCACATGACGTGGATTAAACATGCCACAAAACTTACAACGTTTCAGGGAACTGTCCCAGTTCGTTTGTAATCGCTTTCATGTCTGGTCTTTCCTTGGGATCTAATTGTAGACATCGGCACACAAGGTCTCGCAGCTGGTTATCTGTCACCATAGCGACTTGCTCTGTTCGCTTTTGAGGATCTAGAAAACTCCTGATGCACATTTCACAGAGAAGAACACCAAAACTGTAGACATCAATCTGCAATGACAGAGCTCTAACAAATCAAATTTCGAATAAAAATTTAAGATGATACACTTACCGCAGCTGTAACCATTGCGCAACAGTAAATAATTCAGCGTATTCTAGACACATTTTGAAATTCCGGCTTAAAATCAAAACTATTCTACCCCAGAAATTTGGCGCTAAAATAAGATGGCATGCTCTTTATCTTCAATAAACGTTTGCTCATGCAAGTCAAATAGGTTGAATACTGATGAGAGTCACTCTGCCAACAACACTTTATTCTCTACCTCATCCATTGACTATTATTTGAACAGACTGTTTAGACCTGGAAAAAAGCATTATGTCATAAGGGCTCCATAAGAATATGCTTATTTAATCACAGTTATTTACCAGAAAGAATTTCTAACCTTCGCTGTTTGTTCGCGCGTAGAAGTTTCAGGCGCACTGTAAGCAATACATCCAGGAGCGATAGACCAGACGACGTTTTTTTCAGCTAATTTGGCACTACCGTAATCTGAAACTTTACCCCTCCATAGGTTTCCTTGCCGCCATAGCAACACATTTGTACTTTTTACGTCGCGATGGAGTATTGGAGGTTTCTTTTGGTGAAGGTAATTTAAAGCTCGAGCCATATCCAGAGAAATAGCATACCAACGAATGTCTGCATCTTTCCTCCTGAATCTCTCTCTTGGCCAATGTAACGTACGGTCCCTCTTACAGTGGGATCCCTGAGAGACCCCACTCGTTGGCCAATTTTAACAATACCATCCGTTCCTTCCCATCGCAGCCGCGCCTTTTGCCTAGAACAAAGTCTTGATTTAACATCAGCTTGATCTCTTTCGACTTGTTTCGAAGATGTTTGGTCCAAATCTACAGGAATCAATTTGTCTAGGGTGACAAAAACACCTGAGTTTGGTGCACTCTCAAAGTACCTCTTGCCTTCGTATGTTCCATCACATGTCCCAAGGCCTTTATTTTTCTGAAAAATATGAACGTGCTGTTACCGTTCTGCTATTTTATTGTCGTCTGTGGTGTTATTCTATATCTAACACCGACTGACAGCAACTTTTTAGCAGTTCCTTAACAAAAATTGTAACGTCAATTCGCCATGAGGCCTCCCTTCCGTCACTTTTTGAGTATCTTATCTAAAAATGTTGAGTTGCTGAGCATTTGCTATTCCTCAACAATCTTTCATGTAATGTAAACGTCGATCTAAATGGAATATTTTTTCATTTTGCGATATTCAATTCCTTAGTCCTCACCGTACCCTACCAAATAGCTGAGAGCTTCCTTTCGGAACATGCTACAAAGTAGCGAACAAATGTTGATTCTTATGCATTGACGAGGAACTGATAGATGGTGTAACGTTGTTTTTTTTTGAGTGAAATATCTACTACAGCTGAATATATAATTACCCCGTGTTTCTTGGAATCTCACGAGGGAGAGCTTTGAGGAGTTTTTTCCTAAGGGTGGCCGGCTAACTATCACGGAACCTTTCCGAGTTGAGCTTAAATAGCAAGTGGAGAAATCTTAAGGAGCCATGAGGACCAACTCCCAGATTCCAACTCATATTGAGCAAAACTACTGGTAAGCATGTTTGCGTTGCCAAGTAAACTGAGCTTATTACAATCGGACACGATTTTAAAAACAGTTCCTGACGAAGACGCGCTATGAGAATAAAGACCAGTTTGATCTGATTTCTGGGATTAATTTAGAAACAGCTGTAATAGCCTTTAAAACTTTAAAAAATGCTAATTGTAAGGAAAGTGAGGTGAGTCATATATTTTGCTGGTTAAATAAACACTTTGCAAATGGCGATTAGAACTGTAAGGGTAAACGTTAAGGCATCTGAGTGCACTTTTACGAACTGGTAACGCATATCACCGGTCAATGAGTCGAGTCACGAATTTTCTGAGAAAGCAAGGTGACAAACTAGTTTCTGAAGTGATGTTCTCCGCAGGAATTGCAGAACATAGACAACGATATTTTGCCTTCTTCATCTGTTTCCAAAGATTTTCCATGAAAACACTCGAATACATCCCTCATTTGGCAGTGTTTACTGGCCTTTATAAAATATTAAGATAGGAGTACGTTCAACTTATCATAAGTCGTAAAACAAATAGCATAGTAGTAACTTACTATCAATTCAACTCCAAACCAAGTTCCAGGGAGAGTCATCAATTCACCCTTGTAACGTACGATGCCAAGAAGCTCACTTGAAGGTATTTCTTTTATTGAAACAAACACTGTGCTTCCGCGGGAAATTCGTTCCCATACATTTTGAAGTTTATTTATAAACGTTTCATATCTCAACTCCAAGGGAGGAATCGCTCGAAGGAGGTTAGCATCATCGTTTGAAAGCTCAAATACATCATTCGTGCGACACTCCAGACGCATTTCATTCCTTGCTATTCCAGTTAGGGCAATTCTCTCGGGACTTGTCGGTTGCTGAGTTCGTGCATCAACCCTTAGAAGCTCACCTCGTAGAACTTTCTTTGGACGAAACGATGTCTGATCGATTGGATGCTGAAGGTATTCAAGTGTGTTTCCATCGCAATTATTAAGGAGGATATAAGTAAAATTGCGTCTTTCCATGCTGTAACTGGATAAACACACGCACTACACCTTCCTCTCGTTGGAACATTTATTTGTCAACATTACAGATGTACTCCTTTTACTGCCTCGCTGTTCATGTGCTATTCCTGGAAACAAGGGAATGTGAGTTTCCATTGTCTCATCTTATCTGGGGTCAAAACTAGAGATAAGCTGTGTTTTGCTCTGTAAATAATTGACGTTCACAAATATAGTTCAAGTTTACTAACTTTTAGTCTATCTTTCGACAGTTGATTTCCTTACAGCAGCAAGCAACTAATTTATTTAAGAACTGAACCTATTTAGGAAAATGCACCCAAGTAAGATCAGCAGGAATTAACGATCAAATAATATATTTAAAAAAAACACCTCGCTGGTGGGCAAATTTACATCTTGCACATCCAGAAACCGATCGAGTTCATGGAAGTTTCCTTTGTTCTAGATGTACCAGTGCGAAATTTGCTCATGCAGCAAAGTTTTTTTTTTCCGTTCTGTGATCGCCAACGGCGAGGACTTTACTTAACCGTAACATCTTAAAATAACATCGCATAAAAATTTTTGCTTCAGACATACTTGTGCTTGGGTAAACATTTCTTTTCCAGAAACAGCGAGCGTACGTATACATTGTTGGATATCCAGGAAACAATTATGACGGTAGTGCCAATCGAACGGATTTTAAACTAGCATGGCGCTTGCCAGACTACAGATACTACTGTAGCAACAGCTGATTGATTTCTTAGACTACCAGACCACGTCTAAAATCTTCGGGACCAAGAAACTAGCTGATCACTTCCCACAGAGCCAAGTTGGTGACGAGAACTAAATTGATGACCCAACGCGTAAATTACTTTTTAACTAGGAAAACACTCTAGACACAGTAGAGCAAAAGCATTGTTAAAACCCCTGAAATCGTCCAAGAACCTACACACAAAGGTGACTTTCACTGTCATGAGAGATGAGATTATTAAAAAAATCGACTCAATCGAAACGGCGGTTTTCAGCTGGCCATCCTTTATAAACAGCTGATTCGGCTGGTAGTAGTTTTTACATTTATCTATAGGATGGAATCACTCAAGTAGCTCTTATGACAGCCTCTCTTTCATTTATCCTTGGCCATTACATCTTTAGTAGAGCCAACGGTGCTACAATATATTTTGAGAGTACCCTAACCGTACACAATCTTTTTTTTTTTGTGGGTGTTTACACAATGTGACCAAATAAACTGATGCAAGTTTCCATTTGTCAGTCTGTCCAAAATAATTGGAATGCTATTTAACATTTATTAACGTATATTAACAAAGAAATCTGTCTGGTTCCCCCACGAGTCACCTCTGGTAACTTCATATCTCAAGTGGGGCGCCAAAACTTCAGAATGCTCTTCTCTTGAAGGTTGAAGCTGTTGGATTCAATGGCGATCTAAAGCATTTTCTTTTCTAACCTCTTAGAAATCAGAAAATTTTCATTTTCTGACCATTTTTATACTAGTTTGTTTTCATTTAGGTATTCAAAGTGGTCATTGTGTTTTTTTAATTAAGGGCTTTTGGCTTGGGTTGTCGGTATGGACTTGAATTACTTCTTTTGTTGTCTCAATGACCCCATCGTGTCTATGCCATTTCCGTTTTTTCCGCAAGTATTCAGTGTGCTTTTTGGATTTATCCTTTTTTCCTCTCGATTTGGAAAAGCACTCTAGACGCTACGAGAGACGCTGGTTTTGTCATTCACTTTCCTACTTTTCAGGTCTTTGGAGCAATACTCTCGGTGGCTTTTGGGAGTTGAGCTATTCTTAGCTCCAGTGTCCCCTCATGCAACTCTTAGAGTTTAGTAGAACGACATCTCTGGTCAGGTTCTGAATAATTACTGTTAATCCTCCTATTCTTTCAGGACGTTTATTCTCGTACACACACATTGTTCAAGAAAAGGCTACGCACATCAGTGGGATTTTCAGTATCACCTATAATATCAGAGAGTTAGTCCACTTCCTGATTTTTCACAACCCCAACGACTAACACCTCAGCAATCCATTCAAGCTGTTAATTCTCACTTTTATAGTTGAACAGGCAAAGTCCAACCCTACGTCCTCGTCGTGAGAGGTGGAAACAGGTAATGCTGGCTAACAGGGCTCTGGTGAAGCTGCATAGGCTAATCCCCCGTGCAGTGGATGTAACGGATTACAGAATCATTGATCAATTTTAACTTAACCATCGACTTGGGGAATAGGGGGTCGTCACACAGACAGCATATGACGCAGCGTAGGGAAAGCCGTCAGGATCCTACACAGCCGATTGCTCTTCTTTCTCCTAAGTCAGCATCCCTATTAGGCACGTGGAACGTGAGAACTATGTTCCAACCAGGCCGTGCTACCATCATAGCGCATGAGATGAAGAGGTACAAGTTATCAATCCTCGGACTGAGCGAAACACGCTGGACCTCATCAGGAGAGATGAAACTGGCAGATGGCACAACTATCATATATTCAGGCCATCAGGACGACGGAGCACCACACACTGAGGGTGTCGCATTCATGTTAACATCAGAATCTCGTAGAGCCATGATCTCATGGGAACCTATAAATTCTAGAATTATCACTGCCAGGTTCAGGACCAAACATAAGAAGATAACCGCACATATTATCCAGTGCTATGCTCCAACAAATGATTCAACTAAGGAGGACAAGGATGATTTCTATGGTGTGCTTACTGAAATAGTTGACAAAGCGAAGGAAAGAGATCTTGTAATGATAATGGGTGACTTTAACGCAAAGATAGGAGAGAATAACAGAGGATACGAGCAGATTATGGGTAAACATGGTCTGGGGACAATAAATGAAAATGGTGAACGTTTCGCAGACTTTTGCGCAGACTGCAACCTTGTCATCGGAGGAAGCTTGTTCCCGCACAAAACAGCACACAAGGCAACATGGGTATCGCCTGACCACGTAACAGAAAATCAAATAGACCATATATGCATCTCACAGAAGTTCAGGCGATCTTTATTGGATACACGCGTCAAGAGAGGTGCAGACGCTGCATCAGACCATCACCTCCTAGTTGCCAGAGTCAGATTAAAGCTGAAGCGTAACTATCAACCACGAAATCCAAGGATAAAGTACAATGTGCACTACCTCATGGATAGTGATACAGTACAGAGCTTCCGGTTGTCGTTGTCTAACAGATTTCAGCCCCTACAAGATCTGAATATAGAGGATGAATGGAGTGACATCAAAGAGAGTATTAACAGAACATGTGTAGAAGTATTAGGGACTAAGACAGCTGAGCACAAGGAATGGATTACACCAGGAACCATGGGGTCTATCAGCAAAAGAAAACATCTGAAGGAAGAGTACAACAGAAGCAGGACAAGGAGAGAAAAGGCAGAGGCACACAAGAGGTATGAGGCAGAAAACAGTGAAGTAAAGCGTAAGATCAAACAAGATAAAAGGGAATATTATGATACCCTAGCGACGAAGGCAGAAGAGGCTGCAGCACATGGCAATATGGGGGACCTCTATGATACCACCAGGAAGTTGGCGGGTAAATTTCAACAGACTAGCAGCCAAGTAAAGGACAAAGAAGGTAATATCTTGACTAGGGAAGATGAGCAGCTTAAGCGGTGGGCACAATACTTCAATGATCTCCTCAATCGTCCTCCCCCGCCAGAACTTCCAATAATACCGGAGGCTTCAGCTGAGCTGAATGTGAACTGCGGGAAGCCATCCAAATTAGAGATTGTGCGCTCTATCAAGATGCTTAAGTCAGGGAAAGCAGCTGGCCCAGATAACATACCTCCAGAGTCCCTGAAAGCTGACCCCGACCTATCAGCAGATATCCTCTATGGCTTGCTTGGAAAGATATGGGAAGAGGAGGAGATGCCCCAGGACTGGAACGAGAGCTACATTGTAAAACTGCCAAAGAAAGGTGACCGCCGGGAGTGCAAGAATTACAGAGGTATATCCTTGATGTCAACGGCAGGCAAGGTGCTGAACAGAATTATCTTGCTTCGTCTTCAGGGGGCTGTGGATGCTACACTAAGAGATCAGCAGGCTGGCTTCAGGAAGGACCATTCCTGTATCGACCAAATAGCCACACTTAGGATAATCATTGAGCAGTCAATTGAATGGAACACTTCTCTTTACGTTAATTTCATCGACTTTGAAAAGGCTTTTGATAGCCTCGATAGAAGTGTTCTTTGGTGCCTTATGAGACACTATGGCATACCAGGGAAATTCATTCGAATCATCAAAAATTCCTATGATAAGATGACTTGCAGAGTCCTTCATGCTAGTGGATTGTCAGATAGCTTCGCGGTCAACACTGGGGTCAAGCAGGGTTGTTTGATGGCACCGTTTTTGTTTCTACTTGCTATGGACTGGATCATGAAGGAAACAACTAGAGAACAGCGAAATGGGATCCAGTGGAACTTATTGGAGCAACTTGAAGATCTAGAGTTTGCTGATGATATCGCCCTGGTGTCAAGTAACAACCAACAAATGCAGGACAAAACAGCACGGCTAACAGCTAATTCCATCAAGTTAGGCCTGCATCCGAATGTGAGTAAGACCAAGGTTATGAAGGTCAACTGCACCAACAACAGACCAGTTAAAGTGAGGGATACCATCTTGGAGGAAGTAACATCTTTTGTCTACCTAGGCAGTGTAGTCAGCATTGACGGAGGTTCCGATGAAGATATCAAGGTCAGGATAAACAAAGCCAGAGTAGCTTTCAATATGCTGAGGAAAGTGTGGTCCTCCCATGTCATCTCACGGAGAACCAAATTTAGAATTTTTAACACCAATGTCAAAGCAGTCCTCCTCTATGGCTCTGAAACGTGGAGAACAACTAACCAAACGTCCCAGAAATTGCAGACCTTCGTCAATAAGTGCCTTAGGCGAATTTTAAAAATCAGTTGGACTGACAGGGTAACGAACGAGATGCTGTGGGAATTAGCAGGCGAGGAACCAATCATAACTCAGATCTCAAAGAGAAAGTGGAGATGGATAGGTCACATCCTAAGGAAACCGGCTAACAACATCACCCGGCAGGCACTACGTTGGAACCCTCAGGGCAAGAGAAAGAGGGGTCGTCCCAGGAACTCCTGGAGAAGAGGTGTAGAGTCCCAAATGAGAAACTGGGGCCACACTTGGGCCACTTTAGGAAGATTTGCCCAGGACAGAACCCGATGGAGGACGGAAGTGGTTAATGGCCTATGCTCCAACCGGAGCTAAGGGAATATATATAATCCATTCAAGCTGTTAATTCTCACTTTTATAGTTGAACAGGCAAAAGAGTCCGACAATTAACTTGTATGACACTACAAGAAAGGAACAAAATATGTTTCTAGATAGATAATAATCTTTAGACAGGGTGCGTTCTCACAGAAGTGGTTTTCAGAACGGCCCTGTAACTACCCACCCAACCCACCCCAGGCAGGACATCCATCACACAGTAATCTCGTGCGTGGGAAATTAACGTCTCCTACCCCAACCCTGCAGGAGACGGGACCTCCATTTATTCGTCCCTATCCGAGAAGACTACAATATCTAACCATTTCTTGATGTTAAAGAAAGGAAGCATATTCTTCTCAGTTAATTTTAAGACCCTGAGTGTTGGTCCGGCCGGTATTGAACTCTCGACCTCCCGCACAGCAGTCCGGCGCTCTCCCAATTGAGCTAACCAGGCGGCGGTACAAAGATATCTGAACCAAGATATCTATACAGTAGCTGCTGGCTGCGGTTTAGCAATCGTGGCCAGATGAGATACATTTCCTAAGCTTAGAAGCAGCTATCTGCCACTGCACTTTAAGAACGTTTCTCTCAAAATTCACAGAAAACCCTAAGCTACATGACGTCTTTATCAATGTAAAGGATTGGAAAAAAACCACAGAAAGGTATGTTTATTTTACACAAACTGACAATTCAAAATTCAATAACATGTACAATACTTCGAGTACTTATAAATGATTGACTGCAACACTAATGCTCTAGATGCCTCTAAGGGGTCGGTGAGACGATTAACGTCAGCTCAGATGGCTAACATCACGCTTTGATAATAAAACAGTTATTACTTTTTTTGTAAAAAAAAAATTGTCGCAAAAAACATGCAAAAGTCAAAATCAACCTAAGATATATGGTGGTATATTCTTCACTGATTTGATAAGCTAAAAAGTTAAGAAAGCTTAGAAAGGGACACTCAAGGGAAACCTGAAATGTATTCATAACTAATAAATAAAAATTACCCTACATGTATTCGGCGCGAAAATGTTTTGAAACAATTATTCGGATTAAGTGAATATATAGATATATCTTTTTAGACGTTTTGTTGTGTAGTATCGCTGAATATTTTTACGAGTTGTGCCGTAGGGCGGGTCAAAATACAAATAAAGAGTAAAAATACTCAGTGATACTACACAAAAACACGACTAATAAGTAATTTATTATCCAACACGCCAAACTGTTATTTCAGCGCGGGCGAATTCCGCGGATTTTTTACGAAGAGTGCGTGGAGCGAAACGGAATTGGCGCGTTGACGTGTTTCTGTTTGTATTTTCTTCAGTAAATGAAGAAATCTCGAATTCTGTTGTAAATTTTGTGTAAACCATTCTGTTGCCGCGCAACTGTTTTGATTACTCGTATTGAGATACTTATCACGTTTATTCAATTCAATCAGCAAAAGTTAATATCTTTCTTTTAATAGAGTTACTCCAAACTTAGTGGCATCTTTTGCGCTCTTTGGAACTGAATTTTCTTCAAATGTGTTCATCATTTCCTTGGTAACATTGACAAAACGCAAGGCAGCCATTCGAAATTTAGCGCTAATGCTAAATTCACCTTGCGGAAAGTGGTTATGACAAGATGTAACGCAATCCTCGATCGATCCGAGTTCAAGAATCTCTATAATCACGGAACAGTTATACCAATAAGGAATAGTGAATAGAATATTATGCTACATGGAAACTTCGTGCTCCGTATTCTCTTTTGGGAAAATTGGGTCAGTTCCATCAATACTTCATAAATAACCTGTCTTCTTGAAATGATTTCACAATCCAAACTTTTTAAACCATAAAACATCGGCTTGAGGACCAAAGTCCATTTAAAGTTTGCTATAGTGCAAACTCTAGCCATTTTACAAATTTACATAAAACAATTATTTCGACAAGCTCCCACGTTTTAAAAAGCTTTTTTTTAGTTTAACTTGCCAAAAGTAGTTTTAGTAATTTTTCCTCGTGTAGACTGCCCAAAACTACATTTGTTAGTCACCCACATCCCCAAAACTTTTACGATTTTTCACTTTTCAAAATCAATGATGCATACACATTCTATCATTATGGGTCATCGATGTGCAAAAATCGCAAACTTCGATCAATGGGTCATTGGGTAGTAAAACAGCACTATCATAATCATATAGGTCAACTATTTGCAAAGAATATTGAATCATGAGCTATCTGCTTACGACGACTGTTCGAGTTCATCAATGATTTCTTGCATACTCGGTCTCGCCTCGGGCACTGGTTGCAGACATCTTCGGATGAGTGCACGCAGAACGTTCTGCGTCACCAGTGCGACTTGTTGTTCACGTCTTTCAGGATCTGGCAGTTCCCGAATGCAGATCTCACAAAGAAGAACACCAAAACTGTACACATCAAGCTGAGCACAAAAAAGATCAGTAAATGACAAAAGTGAGGGCGATTTTTTTGTAACTTTCTTCCTGACCAGCTCTATGGGGGTGTTTTTATAGCACTACTTATCGGATGGAAGTGATAATCTCTCATAAAAAGCACTTAGAATTTGTAGTTGTTTCTGATAATGAAAACCACAGTTATTCATAATAGAGAAGGGCCCCGGTTGGGCATAATTTAACTCTGCAGTAAAAATGTAATTTTCGAGCGATTCTATTTTAATTAAATGGACTGCAATTTCAAGTTATTTGATTGGTAGACCCTGGATCAGACAGAAATATAACGAATAAGGAGAAACAAAGATAGGGAGTCCTACACAGCGGATTTGACAAAAACCAAGCCACAATGAACGTGAGCTAACCTTGGGTGTTTGATTTGGGGTGTGTGCTTCGGGTGCACTGTAAATCGGGGTCCCTGGAGCGACTGTCATGGTCTGTTGCTTGAAATTAGCAGTGCCATAATCTGACACTTTCGCTCGCCATTGATTTCCTTGGCGACACAACAACACGTTAGCACTGCTGATGTCACGATGAAGAATGGGAAAGGGCCACTTTTGATGGAGGTAGGATAGTGCTCGAGCTACATCTAGAGAAATAACAGAAACCTCTGTCTCTGAGAGAGATCGTCGCTCCAATAGAGCTCGTAAACTCGTTTCCATGAGCTCAGTTACAATCATAGGTCTACCTTCGATGTTTGTTGTTCCAATGAACTGCAACAAACAAGGGTGACGGCATCTTGAGGCAATATCCATTTCTCGCTCAAACAGTCGGCGGTTATGAGGGGAGATAATAATATTATGAATTCTTTTCACAGCAACGGCATAACCGCAATAATTCCCTTCCACAACTTCTCCCCAGGCACCACGCCCAAGACTTTTCTCTGTTAGTTGAATTTGATTGCGGGGAATCGCCCAGTCAGGTAAGTTTTGTGCCTGATTTTCCGCACGTAAAACCTGCTGAGCTTCTGCAAGCGTTCTTTCAAGTTCATGTTTTTCCTGGTCTTTCGTTATCAGCTGTCTCTCCAAGGTAACAACTTGAGCCCGATTTACCCGTAATGCGGATTGAGCTGCTGACAGACTTCTTTCAATTTCAATCCTTTCTCGATCTTTTGTTTTCAGCTGTTCTTCTAGGTTACCGACCTGTTGCACCTTACTGTTCAGTTGCTCTTGCATACTGTTCTTCAGCAACTCTTTCTCTCGTAATTGACCTTGTAAGTTTGTCAGCTTCTCGTGCAAGGTATTGTGTTGTTGTTCTTTTTCCCTCAAAAGGTTGGCCTGTTCTAATTCTTTTTCCTTCAGTTGTCCTTGACAATGCGCCAACTGCTCTTCCACTGCTCGCAGTCTTATTAGGTACAAATTCTCTTCTTTTGCTGACAGAAGGAAGAAAAAACTAATTTTTTTTTTAGAATAGCAAATGTACTGAATTCATTGTGGCGCATCCAAAAAAAATTCAAACTGGGACGTCCGACTTAAGAGCGAATGTTACCAGTGGTCACACATTAAGTGGCAACAGCTAAAAAGTCAATTTCGCCCATATTCCAGAGTTGGGTAGGTTTCAATGAGAAGTAAATCACTGCATACTTCGTTTAGCTGAATATCGATTTATTTTCGAGAAAATCGATAACGACTGAATTCCGCCAAAATGCGGCTTTTGAAGCTCAAAATTTTGTCGACGAATCTCGGAGCGTCGCGCCACGAATTGAAAACACTTGGACCGATGAAAAGTACCAAATCTTGAAAAACAACATCAAAACATATGTTGACAGCAACTTGAGCAATTGTTGATTGTTTTGTATACACAATCTATTTGAATTTATCCGACCATCTTCTAGCTAGATTAAAAATAGGTAAAAAGTAACCCGTTATTTAACTATTCACTAAACAAAATAATCGACTGAAAATCTGGATTTTGGAAGGCAAAGTGTAGTTCTTTTCGATCTCCGAAGAATTTTGTGGGGAAATGACTCAGTGCGATTTAATCAAATTTTTAAGTTGGATAAAATGCGCTGATTTGACAATGCCATCAGTTAGTCGAAAATGTGCGCATCCACACGCAAACATGATTGTTTCGCATTTTAAATCGAAACTACAGCTTTTTCAACATAATATCTACTTACCCTCCATGTTGATGTATCACAATAGAGGATTTCAGTCCTGAAAATGTTGCATCGATCGCTCTCACAGTAGCGATATAACTTGGAAGGATAGTTAACACCTTCTGATAATGATTGTTTAAAAGAACTACACTTTGCTTTCCAAAAGCAAGATTTTCAGTCGAATATTTTGTTTAGCACATAGTTGAATAACGGGTTACTTTTGACCTATTTTTAATGTAGTTAGAAGACGGTGGGATAAAGTCAATTAGATTGTTTATACAAACAATCAATAACCTTCATTTTGATGTTGTTTTTCAAGATTTGGTACTTTGTATCGCTCCAAGTGTTTTCAATTCGAGGCGCGACGCTCCGAGATTTGTCTGAAATTTTGAGCTTCTAAAGCGGCATTTTGGCAGGATTCAGTTATTATCAATTTTCTTTAAAATAAATCGATATTCAGCCAAACGAAGTATGCAGAGGTTTGTTTCCCTGTAAGGCCCACCTAACTTCAAAAAGTAAGCCGAATCGATTTTTTGGATGTTGCCACGTTATTTCGAAAATGTACTGTTTTTGGCCACATTTCTTCTTACAGGATTAGGACACAGGTCAATAATCTGGCAATAATAGCAGTTTACAATACAAGCCCGAAAAAACTAATCGCAAGAATAGTGAGAGCGTTATAAAATAAAGCGCCACAAGCAAAAAAGATAAGCAAAAGCAAGTAAGCTAATTAACTAGAATCTTTGGCTCTTAGCAAGGTCTTTACAACACTAGCAGACAAGACAATTATGTAATCGTGGCTCACCCCCATTTAATACAACGACAACTTCGAACTTAAAAGGATTGAGGAGAAAAATGACCCGCTAGATCCGCCCCAAATAGCTATAGGTATAAACCTACATAAATAAGGAATAAAACCTCCTTTTATGAGGTCGATTTGTTCAAAGCTTACAGAAAAATGGCGTACGTTTTAGTTTGCTACGCGCTGAAGTAAAACAGGCGGTCAGTTGCACTCGTCCCGAATTGTAGATAGTGAAATTGTTAAATTCACAATATAAATGACAAACAACAACAAACATATGAAACATATGTGTGAACTGCGGTTATGAGACGTATATGAGCACGATCCTTCGCAGTAAAGCACTATTTAAGCAATAGTGAAAATCAGACCTGAAAAAAATTTCAGGCATGTACGGGATTCGAACCACTGACCTCTGCGATACTAGTGCAGCGCTCACTAGTATCGCAGAGGTCAGTGGTTCGAATCCCGTACAGGCCTGAAATTTTTTTCAGGTCTGATTTTCACTATTGCTTAAATAGTGCTTTACTGCGAAGGATCGTGCTCATATACGTCTCATAACCGCAGTTCACACATATGTTTCATATGTTTGTTGTTGTTTGATTTATCATCTACGGGTTTATATCGAATTAATTTGATGGCCCGCTCCCAAGTTGGCTTGTTAGCTCAATTGGTAGAGCGCTGCATTAGTGATCGCAGAGGTCAGTGGTTCGAATCCCGTACAGGCCTGAAATTTTTTTCAGGTCTGATTTTCACTATTGCTTAAATAGTGCTTTACTGCGAAGGATCGTGCTCCTATACATAAATGACAAAGCTTGTACACTCACGGAAAATTAGTCAATAATAACCCAATAGGAGCCTGTAAAGGCATTTTCTTTGTTCGCTCCTATTACTTTCCTCAAGCTCGACTGAGAAAATTTAGCAAAGCACTTCTAAAATTGCTATGTGACGTCATATTGGCAGAGATCATTTGACGGCGGCTTATACCAGAGAACGATGGAGCCACCCCCTCCCTCCTGGGTGATGTAGATAATTACAAAAAATATGACTTTAAACTCACACTTCATTTACTGGGTGTAATGTCAAGAATTATACCTTGTGTGGAATGAAGGCTGACATAGTGTACTTCATGGATGTGTCCCAAAACAAGTGTACTGCTCTTGTCAACAGGACATTGTGGCCGTAAGATAACATCGTGAGCAGCGTTAAGACTGCTGACCACACGAATGCAAGTTTCATAGCAGTTTGTTGCGGCACACAGAATAACATGGTCACCCCAAGCGCCATCTTGCTCCATGTACGTTAAGTAATCAGCCCATGACTGATGTCCATGGACGAAGTGAAACAGATTTGTTCCATTCAGCTGTGAGAATAGTAAAATAGAGAACGAAACTTAGAGTGTAAAGTTAATGGTACACTGGATCATGTTGAGTACGTTGGAAGGAGTCATCGAATGAGAAAATAACAGAGATACTAAACAACAGTACGAACGGATAATAACCAATCAGAGTAATGAACACAAGGATCTACATTGGATGTAGCAGTCTTAACTCCTGAATTATCCCTTCTGAAACATAGAATATCTAGGGTCTACCTTATCCAAAGTCAAGCTAATCCAATTAAGATTATATAGTCTGGGGGAGATTCAAGTGCAAAGTACTTTTAAAAAATCTTGGGTTGGCCGCTTTCTCCACAAGACAAAGCCCTCTAATTTTCACATGGAGGTCTGAATTCATCCGTGACCCGGACATGGTCTCTACTAAAACACTTGAGCAACACAGCGTGTTTTTACAAGCAATCCAGAATTATTAAACAGACATTCTCCGAAATAAAGGTGAAAAGGAATGAGTATTTACCGAGGCAAAGAGGCAAGGTAATTATCCACCCCTTTCACCAACACTTGAGGTAGAAAATTATTTACGTATGTACCAGAAGGGGATGAATAGCACTTGCCATTCACTTACCAATGAGCGCGCAGTGTGGTTTAAACTAAACGCTGATTTCAGAATATTTATGATCCTTATTATCCCCTACAGGAGGAGTGGTCATGTGTAGGCTGGTTGGCCCACATGTATGTTGTGTCCTCCTTATACGTAAATTGGAGGGTTACTCGTCTTTAAGTCCGCATGAACGAAGTTAACACACTAGTCGACCATGTGCTCCTTTATTCTCCTATACTTGATGTAAACCTACACGAAACTTATCTGCGCTCACTACGTCATGTAATACATGACCTCACTCCTTTTCTTGAAGAAGACAGAGAACAATAGACCTTAAAATTTAATCCGAAACAAAACATGCAAAGCTGAGAACTGAATGGAAAACTGGTAATAACTAATTCACTTAATTTCAACACGAGGTTCACCAGTTCGAAACAATCCTAGTAAAAGAACGAAGTTTAACATTTCAAATTAAAGTTCACTGTTTCAAACAAAGTTCAACATTTCAGAACAAAGTCTTTATATCTCTCAGGGGGTCTTCTCTGTCTCTGAGGTCTTCCACCTTTTGGTGTTGTTGGCATGCTAGGTACTGTTGCTTGATCAACTACCGCATTCTTGCTGGCAGGGGTTGACTCATATTCGTTTCCTGCACTTGCTTGTGCTTAAGGTGTGATACGAGTCAGAGGTCCACTCGGAAGTGTTGTAGGCACTGCTGGTGTAGATCCACTTATCGCTTGATTTGGTACCGCGGTAGGTTCAGGCACTGTAACTACATCAGTACTAGCAGGTGGTTCTATAAGATCGTCAGGGCTCACAAACTTCTTAACATGGGAAGTATTCCTTGAGTCGTGCGTACCACTTGGAGTTTCCACAACTATACTGTTACCGGTCTTATTAACCACTTGGAATGATACTGGATTAAATGGTGTGGAAAATTTGTTTCTTTTCTCTTGTCTCACCAGGACTTGATCACCAACTTGAACATCTGATGGTTTTGCATTCGTGAATTTATCAGCATACGCTTTGGTCTTTGCTTTCACCTCTGCATCTTTGTCGCGAATTTCCAGGTCCAAGTGATAGTCAGCATGTAACTCTGGTAGCTTTCCTCTCATCTTCCTGTTAAACAATAATTTGGCAGGGCTCTTACTGGTTGTCGCATGATCAATACCTCTGTATTTAGTCACATATCTTCTTAGCTCCTTCACCCAGTCTAGCCCTTCAGCTTGGGCAATGCGAATCCTCTTCATCAGGGATGCATTTTGTCTCTCCACCTCCTCGTTGGCTTGAGGCCATTTTGGTGTGGTCTTAATGTGAACAATTCCATTCTGCTTACAATATTCCCGAAATTCTTCTGAGCAGAATTGTGGACCATTATCTGACTTGATGGCCAGAGGTAGGCCATAGCGGCTGAAGATTTCCTCCAGGTTGTCGATTACTTTCTCTGTGACGGTTGACGTCATGATTGTATACTGATAATAACGGCTGTAGTAGTCCACAACAACGAGAATTGAGTGTCTAGATGGAAGTGGTCCTAGAAGATCTATGGCTAGGTCATGCCAAGGCCCTTCCGGTAGTGTAGTGGATCTCAATGGCTCGGGTGGGTCTGAGCGAGATACGAGTTGACATCCGTGACAGGACTTGCAGAATTTCTCTGCCGCCTTCTCCATACGAAGCCACCACACTTTCCTTCTTAAATTTTGCTTTGTATCGACGATTCCCAGGTGTCCCTCATGGGCTAAGCTGATTGCCTGAGATCTGAATGTGTTTGGTAATACAATACGAGTACCTCTTAAGACCAGCTCTCCAACAATTCTCCTGCGGCTGGTGCATACTTTTTGCATTTCTCATATCGGCCTGTTTTAATCGCTTCTCTCAGGACTTCTAACTCTTCGTCTGCTGCAGATGTTTCTTCGACCTCTCTTGTAGTTAATGCCCGGGAAGTGGCACTGATGGCTGCGAATCGGATGTATTCTTCTGCTCCATGAGGATGACTCTCTACTTTATCTTGCTTGAGCAGGCGGGAAAGAGGGTCAGCTATATTACTCTGCCCTGGAGTATACACAATTCGAAAGTCACAGGGTTGTTGGCGTATTATCCAGCGTTCAAGCGGGCAAAGGGCTTGGAACGCGGCCCATAGATGACCTCCAATGGTCTGTGGTCAGTCACTAGATCAAATTTCATGCCATAAATGTATGCATGATACCTCTCACATGCCCAAACGAGTGCAAGGGCTTCCTTTTCGATCTGGGAGTATTTGCGCTCGCACTCTGTCAAGCTGGGGCTGGCATAGAAAATCGGCACCCATGCTTCATTCTGATTCTGCACTAACACAGCTCCAAGGCCGACTGGACTGGCATCAGCTATGATTTTAGTTGGTGCACCTTTGTAACAATAAGCTAGTGCTTCCGCGTCAGCCATGCTCTGTTTCAAGGTCTTAAAAGCAGTTTTCTGCTCGGGTCCACAGTGAAATGGAACGTCCTTTCTGGTTAAGCTCCTTAATGGTTCAGTGATGATGGCAAAATGAGGAATGAATCTGCTGCTATAATTGACCAATCCCGAAAAACTTCTTTCTTCGCTGACAGTGGCAGGCTCCCTCGTTTCTTGTAAGGCTCTGACTCTTTCTTCTGTTGGGCCGATTCCTTTTTCAGACAGAACGATACCCATAAAAATCACTCTGTTGACATTGAACAGGCATTTGTCAGCATTGAGGGTTAGGCCATGTTGCTTGAGACGTTCCATTGTCTTATGCAAGCGCTGGTCGTGAGTTTCCTGATCCGGACCGTGTACTATAATGTCGTCAGAGATATTCTCCACTCCTTCTATTCCGGCTAAAGCTGTGGATATCTCGTGTTGGTATTGCTCACTCGCCGAACTCACGCCAAACAATAGACGTTTGTACCTGTATAAGCCTTTGTGCTTCACAAAGGTGGTGATCTGTCGCGATTCTGGATTTAGTTCTAATTGGTGATATCCCCACTTTAGGTCTAACTTGTTAAAGACTTTTGAACCATTCATGTTGTGTAGCAGTTCATCTCCAGTTGGTATTGGGTATCTACCACGTACTATAGCCTTGTTCGCTTGCCTCATGTCAATGCAGAGTCGTATGTCACCATCTGCCTTTGGTATGATCACTACTTGGTTTACCCATGGTGTAGGCCCGTCTACTTCCTCTATAGTATCACAATTCAACAACTCCTGAACCTTTTTTCTTCCTTCTCTTGCAAATTGAAGGGGATTCGCCTCTGGGGTCAGGCTACTGGTTTCACTGCCTGATCTATATGCAATGTTACTTTCTTGGACTTCAACTTTCCGATCCCACTAAACACCTCAGGGAATTTCTGTTGCAGTGTCTGTTTGCTTTCAGCGATTGTGGCGATGTCAACACCTATCTTCAGCACCCCTAGCCTCATTGCGGTGTCTTTGCTGAGGAGAGGTATTCTCTTTCCTCTGATAACTAGGAATTCGGTCTGGACTCTTCCTTTACCCACTAGTACTTCACACGTGAAGCGACCTTTTACTGGGAGGGGATTGCTGGATGCATAGGCATACAATTTTCTGTCGACAGGAGCGGCTTGAGATTTACACTTGATCTTCTTAGCTTTCAGATCTTCCCATGTACATTCATCAACAATGTTGTTGGTGGCCCCAGAATCCACCAACATTCCTAATTCTACTCCTCCCACAGATAATTTGGGCATATTTGACTGAGCTTCATTGGTGATCCTGAATGCATAATCAACTTGCTCCCCATTGAATTGTTCTTCTTAAACCTGCTGGTTGACTCCTGGTTTTGGTTTGGTTTTGCAAACACTAGCAAAGTGACCTTTCTTTTTGCATTTTTTACATGTTTGACCTTTGGAAGGGCATTTTGGATCTCCACCCAGGTGACCACTCCATCTTGTTTTCTGAATTTCTTTGTTGACCTTTTCATCTCCTACGTTTTTCATAGACCCTGTGTGCTTCTTTAGTCTGTTCACTCGTACTGAGCTGAGACATTTGGTGTTCTACACTTTCACACTGTTCTGCAAGTTCTAAGGTGCGTGCGAGGGTAAGTTTTTCTCTTTCTTCAAGTAATTTACGTTTAACACAATCTGACCTACATTTGCATAAGATCGCATCTCTTATCTGGTTATCAAAGTCTGCCCCAAAATTTGTCTTTCCCTTCTTTTCTCAGTCAGGTTGCAAACTGCAAGACAGTCTCACCTGGCTGGTGTTGGAGTCGGTGAAAGTTTTGGCGAGCAAAAGCGGAGTTGACTTTGGTACGAAAATAGTCATTCAGTGCTGTTGCAGCTGCGGCGTAGTCCGTTGCATCGCCGGTGTCCGCGAGAGTAGAGAAGATTTCTTGTACATGTTGTCCCGCTAAATGGAGTAGCATAGCTCTTCTTCGTTGCCTCGTTGTTGCATTTGTACTTTCAGTGATGATTAGGCCCTTGCCATCCGCAAACAATTCAAAAGATGTTAACCATCGCGTCCAGCGTGGTCCCAACGAGGCAGGTTCCTAGTGACAATCGAACTTACGAATCGTATTGGAAGCGCCATTTTCGCTCGAAGACATCGTGTGTCTCACAAAACTATCCTCGTCGCCAAAGTTGTGTCCTCCTGATACATAAATTTGAGGGTTACTCGTCTTTAAGTCCGCATGAACGATGTTAGCACACTAGTCGACCATGTGCTCCTTTATTCTCCTATACTTGATGTAAACCTACGCGAAGCTTATCTACGCTCACTACATCATGTAATACATGACAATGTAGATCTAACCTTTATGGTGCTCCTAAAGTAACAGTGGTTAACAGGCGCGTAGCGTCCTCTACGCATATACTCACGTGCGTACTTGATGTGACCAGAAAAATTTGAAAACAATGTTGTGTTTGTGCCAAGTTTGCTGAAAATAAGGGCAAGACGCTTTGTTCTTTGCTTGTATTCACACGACTATTTCAAACAAGAAATAAAGAACGCAGTATTTTTCGCTCAGTTTACTTAGGTTTCTAGATCATATGTACTTGTACGTGCGTACTTGAAAAATGACCACGCTACGCGCCTGGTTAACATAGGGTGTAAGATATCAACTTACTAGTTTAGGGTTTTCTCTGAGGTACTGGACCAATATTTGTCTTAATTCATCATGCTCGATTTTGATTCTCATAGCAATTTCCAGTTGATCTGACAAAGCATAGAACATGCAATTTCCAGATCCTTCATTGTCAACAATTCTGAAGCCCTTGTCCGAAGCAATTTTCTTCAACTCAAGTTTTAGGTCTCTCTTGTCATTGACTTTGCTTGCATCGGGTTTCATCTGCTGAAGCTGAGCAATAAACTCAACAGAACCTTAGTGGACAAACGTATGAATGAACAGACGATAAGTACCACCCTGCCTGTGATTTAAGGAGGAATAAAAACTTGTCGGTGAGTGTTAATCATTAAGCGTCCTTTTCACTCATGATTTCTGAATTTGTAGTATAGGATTTCAATATGGAGTATAATGAAACAACCTCTTTGATATTTATAAGAGGGTTTACAAAGCGATGGATACCACCATAGTTAGTAGAGGGTCCCCTCTACTAATTATGATACCACCGTAGCCCAATGAGAATTTATAGAGATGACCCGTGCATAATTTTTCTGGAACAGTTTTTTACAATAACTATCATAATTCAAGAAAGTCAATCGTTCTCTGTAACAAATACCATTTAACACATGATGTGAACTGTGGGGGACCGGCTCCTTTGTTGATCTTGCATGATCTTGTCTACGACTGAAGGATACTTGAAAAAGTTCAACCATGGCATCAACGATGACCTGTGCCTGAAAGAAAAAATAGCACAAGCATAGAATATTTTAATGCGTGGGCAAATATCTACTAGGCAATTTTTAGGATTAAATGTTTTGAAAGATTATATTCAGATGCATTCCATCTTATCAAAAATTGAGGAGAGTCTCTCCACTGAGCCTTAACTTCAAAGTGCATGTACAGTAGATTGTAAGCGTTTTTTTCCAATTAATTGATCAAGTTATAATTTTCATGGTTCCCGATTGAAGTTTTTCACCTCGATGATTTCTTTTCAGTGAGAAATCTTACCCCCAGAAAAGCACAAAAACATACATAATATGATAAACTGAAACAATTGTTGGGGTATTGTCTCAGGACTAATGAATGTGTCTATAAGATCTGAGATTCAAAATTTGACATGAAATACATCGATTCCTCCTGTATATCTTTGAACACGTAAATAAGGATCTTAGTATTATCAGTTAATCTACATGTTAAGTCTACTGTCAAGCCTTTGGCTCTTACTGCTAGAGCTCATCCCATTTTCAACCGTTTGCACGGCTTCTTACCCTAGTTGAATGCTAGGACATCACAGTTGGCCCCTGCAGCAATTGGGAAGCTGTAATTATTAACAGTTCTAATAACCTCTTCCTACCCCCAGGTGCAGGGTTGAGGCTTGACTGTGAGTACTGAGACTCATCTTTACCATTAGTGACTCAACTATACTCAGGTCTCTATCCCGGACCAAAGCATCAAGCCACAGTGTCTACCACATGCAGTTCCAGTTAAATTAGTTAATAAAGCAAATTTTTTGGCTCCTGCTCTTACATTTTCTTCTGACTTCAAAGCATAAAACTGATATCCAGTGGGGCAATTGGGCTGGCTGCATACATAGCCAAATATTTTGCTCTCATCGTGGTCAAGAGTGACATATGATATTATCTTGACAGGATGTACATACTGCACTTTCTGGTTAATTAGAAAATGAATAAATCAGTTAAAACCTATTGAAACACACGCAAAACAATATATACTTATAATTTCAATAAGTAGAGATAGAAGGGACCATTCACTGTCTCTAATTTCCCTTTGGCTTCTGTCGAATCCTTCCTCCATCAGTTAACTCCCAAGCAATTTGTGACTTGGATGGATAGATGAATGAATAAACAGTATTTTATTGGATGGATAAGCCTGTGACCATGCTTCAAGGGTAACTTAACAAATGATTTGGTAAGATGCAAAAAGCATTTAATGCTAGTACAATAGCTCTTGTAGATTCTCAACATTTGTTTCAGGAAAAAGTGAAAGTAATATTTTAGTGGGTGAGATTTAAAAGTTATAGCTAATTTCATATTTCATCACTATAATTATGTAAACTTAATTACCTTGGCCAAATATTATTAGCATTTATGCACACATACTTGGGTATTTTCATCCACTATCCTGACACCTGCCAAACTAACAAACAGTGCCACCTTCTGTTTATGCTCTCTCTTTTTCTTTGCCTGCACCTAATTTCAGCAAAAAGATGCAAATTAAGTAGTTGTAGTGTACTAAAAAATCTCAGACTGTTTATGAGGTACTAAAAAATCTCAGACTGTTTATGAGGTATTAATAAGTTGGTTCACCTGAAAACATTTGCAAAAGCCAAATAGGTGGCGAACTCTAGAGAAAACTGATACTATCATCAATGGACTGAGAAGGTAGTAATTATTCAGCTACCAAGGCTTTTATATCCATCAAATCTCCCAAAATAACAGGCACTAATTTTTAAGACAATACTTCACTCACATTTGTAACAATTTCTCATACATTAGCCTCATAAAAGTATTCTGAGAGATTTCAGATACAATAAATAGAATTGATATAACAGTCAAGAAATTTTATAATTTAATATTGCAACTGCCATCAAGACTGTAATGAAATTTTAGCTTAACCTTCAAAGTAATTATAAAGCAGTTGTCAAAAGTTTAAGTTGGGATCTTTTGTAACAATAATTATCAGACAATTAAAATAATTGGGATATCATCATTCAAAATTTTCATGGAAAGACACATAAACAACCAAAAATTCCTCCTAAAATTAACAAATTATTAAAAAAGTATAGTTTTGATCAATGTATCAGCTACTCAGGTACCTTTAATTGCTTAAAAGCCTCAGCACACATATCCCCACCCTCGTGACAAACAACATCTGTTATGCCTACAAGCTTTGAATTAACAGCAAATAATACAGTGTCAAGCAAATTTCAATTTTACCTTGTACAGAAGTTGAACATGAAGCTCAGCTCTCTCATCCTGACTATATAAATTGTTTCTCAGATACAGGACATTAATTTCTCCCTCTTGTGTTTCCAACAGTCATATAATTCAAAGTATATCATGGGATTTTTTTCATGTGAGGGAGGGGAGATGAAGTGAGTTTAACCTAAAACTAATTGTGAATTTTTGTTAAAATTTTAAATTAGGTGCATACCGTAAATAATTTAAGGTGAAACTGAAACACAAATGTGGGGAGGTAACAGAATCTAGTCACTCGTGCTGCCTTTAACCATGTATTTCTGTGCAACAGTTATGACTACTAATATCAAACCTTAGATGGACATCTTGCTGAAAAATTATGGTCAAATAGGGTAATTTGACTCCAAGAGAAAAACCAGAAAAACTATTAAGGCTATATGACTATATGGATCAGACCTTGCAATTAAATTTGGTTCCTTCTCCTCCAAATGTCTGGTCATAAAAATAAGAACTTCCCATGTCCTTAATATAATTAAAAGGAAGAGAAAAAAAAAATCAAATAATTAAAGGCACTATTAGACAAAAATGCTGTTGTTCCCATGCATAAAACAACTCAAAGGAGTCAAGAGCAAACTGTTAGACTTATAATGACACAACATGCAATGCATATATGTTTCAAGTTTCTCTCGGTAAGTTCACAATTGGTCCAATATGATACTCTCATACCAGAAGCCCCTTATAAGTTGGGAAAAGATTAGTAATTCATTTAAGTAAAAGCCACTGTTTATCAGTTGACTATGGATTCAACAACAATGAGCATACAGAACTACACATGTCAGGTCAACCTAGGTAAAATCCTCAACTTAAAATAATCTGCCCGTACTTAATGCCTTCGATCCTGTTCCCCTTTAGAGTCAAAGGGAGCTAACGTATGATTATTAGGTTTTCAGTAAATTCAAGAAACGATCGACAATTACGAGTTTATTTGACAATTATGTTTGTTAAGATAGAAATTTTGTTCTATAAATAGGGGGAACGTACAAATCTTTAAATTTTTTTGGAATCGTTGTTTATCGCATGTCATTTCAGTTTCTGTTATCATTATATTTCAGTTAATGTACCTTCTCATACATAAAAAAAAGATGCTTTGAAGCACTATTTTGGTTCTTCCTCGCCCCTACCGAATAAATCCTTTGAACGCAACTTCCTATTATTCTTTCATTGGCGTAGTACATAAACATTCAAAATGTTATGACAAACCGGTAAATTCAACTACAGCCACCAAAGTCAATGGAAGGCTTCAGTTTCTGTTGGATTCTTGGCATCAGGAGTGATCCCTTCAGAACAAAGAGAGGAAGGATAAGAAGCACCGCTATTCCCAATCCAAAACGATCATAGCGTGGAAATATTAACACTCGCAGTGTTCAAGCTGCATTCGAGAAACAGATAGAGACTATTTATATAAGATATAGTCATAATAAATTTTAGCTGTTCAATTGAAAATTGCGTCGCTGAAAATAACTCATTAGCTGTATAAACAAAACTAACTATATGACCCAACATCTTACCTCCAAATTGCTGTGCAGCAAATTGTTTACCCATAGACTGTTGGCTGGAAAGCGAATTAATCTGTGACGTCATTCATTTCAACTTCCTGTTTCTGGAAAAGTCGCTCGGCTGGAAGCAGAGTAGTCTCCCTCGCAGCCGTTTTTAGTCTCGTCACGCAACGCTCCTCCCCACTAGTAATATTTTAATGGCTGAGATTTAAAAGTTATAGCTAATTTCATATTTTATCGCTATAATTATGTAAACTTAATTACCCTGGCCAAATAACATTAGCAATATGCACACTTACTTGAGTATTTTCATCCACTATCTTGACACCTGCCAAACTAACAAACAGTGCCACCTTAATTGGGGAGAAGCGTTGCGTGACGAGACTAAAAACGGCTGCGAGGGAGACTAGAAGCAGAGAGAATGGGCTGTGAAAATGTCGATCATCCCACAGAATCAACAAGGATGTAAGGCGAAGTACTTTCTACGCATCAAATGCTTTTGAAAGATGGCGTCTTGTTAAAACAGTACACGCTTCCACAGTATAGATGAATGTCCAGAGGAGCCTCTTTACTCTCGTCACGCAATCATCACATCATCCAAAGCGAAAATAGAGGGGTCCCTAATAAGTTTTTCGGGATCCGGGATTGGGCTTATCTAAGGTCGGGATCCGGTAATTTAGAGTATGCGGGAGCGAGATGCGGGACGAGATTTTCCGCGTTCTAGGATATTCCGCCATTCCCGCATTCCATCAATCCATCCAATAGGATCATCCTCTTTAACTCAAAGTGTCGTATACCGAACCTTGCTCGCTTCGCAAATTTGGCGGCTCTTTAGGGCATTAGTGCTGAATAAAATGGTTAAATGCTCTCTCTTCAAATAAGAATCTATTTCTTCAAAGTCTCCACGATGTGCAAAGCAAACCCGGCTGTCTAGATATTCTTGCAAATCAATTGTGTGCCGCCGGAAACGATGATTTGATTGCTTGGAACAGGACGTTATTAAATGAGTAATGCCATGATAACCATTTTTCTGCATCTGAACAGGGTTTTCGCTCAAAGTTTAGGTAAATTAAAATACAGAATAGAGAAATCATTGCTCATTTCCCCGTTTTATTACAGGTTCTACGCTGGAAAATATCGATGCGCAACTAACAGACGTTTTTCATGTAGTGTGATCGCGCGAGTGAGACAAAAAAGACCATTGTCGGTAGCAGCGATTGGTGTTCGATATAACTTGAACAGAGGTCATCATCGAGGTCTTCCTCTCAGGTTGTCGAAACGTCAATCATTGCCACCAAAAACTGTCCTTTTCAGAAATACTCCCACCTAGAGGATCACCCTGTTGAACAAGCATATCTCTAATATGATGGCAATAAAATGAATGCATCCAGCGTTCCACTAAACCAAAAAACTAACCAAAGTTTGGTAATATGTTTATCAGCTAACTTAGATTTTTTAAATGAACATTAAAACGATGAGATATTGTGTTGATACATTAACCAACGGTAAACAAGTCTGAAAAATGTTATTTATAGCTATGGGAGTATCAAGGTATGTTTATTTTTCTTCTGTCTTTAAACCAGGATTGATCATGTATACTGCATGGCAAGGCTGAGGCAGATTGCACCGATAGTTGTTAGGACGTGCTTTTAACAATTAAAGCACGTGCTTCAGAATGGTGTCCTGATGACTTATTTACGATGGTATCAGGCTTAGCTTTCTCTCCTACAGCTGTAGCTGAACGTATACCAGTATCAATTCAATCTAGCACTCTCATCAAAATCCATCGATTAAGCTCGGTATAAATACCAAGGGACGGAATCATGCCTCAGAGCTGTGCTAGAGTAGACCTGATCTGACCCAAATATCAGTGTGCTGATGCGGCGAAAAAAGGTCCACATGGTTTCCAGAATCATGCCTTGCGCTGTGGTTGTATTGAGAAATTTTCTTTCCATGGTCTTCGATATTTATAATCTTACGTCGCAGCAATAGAGTAAATTATAGAAAACTTTTGTGTTCGTATACTGCCAATCAATGTAACAAGTAGCCTTACCTATGTAATGAATTAGTAAATACTAGACGATCTTCTCAGCTAACAAATAGCTATTTTTTTTTTCACCGCCTGTAGATTGCTCAATTTTTGTAGGATCATGCGTACTTGAGGCATCTGTCGGTCGAGTATCGGTTGGTACTATCGGTGGACATGCCGACCGATAATAAAACAATGGTTAGAAAAAAAGTGGTTACCAATGCACATATACCATCAACAGTCCATAATACACTACCGACACTCAACTCATATGCTACTGACTGTTAATCGCAACGTAACATCTACGAGGTGTCGGCCGAGTGACGACCGACATAGCGACCAAGTACTGACTGACACTCAGTCGACTATCAGTCGACATGTCGAAAGAGTATCGGCCGAAAAATCGACCGACAGATGCTTGAGGTACACATGATCCTTGTACTGTAAAAAAGGAGCGGGGAGCCTATTACTTGAAAAAGCCGTGAAATAAAGTGTATCCCGACAAAATGATCCATAACAATGGACAAGAGAAAAACCCATTGCGGATGCAAACTACAGCACTTCCAGCACGTTTTCATTTCTTAAATTGAACTTGAAATCACCTAAAGAGATTAAAATGAGTAAATGCAAAATAACAGTCATCAAACTGACGTCATATTCTACCAGCTAGAGCATCAGTAATATCCAGTGGCGGATATAGGGGAGGGGCACAGGCGGCCCGGCTCCCCCCTTATTTTGGTTCGAATAGTAAACGCTGAGGGAAGATAAGCCGGCAGGTGAACACACACAAATAAAAAAACGCCCCTTCCCCGTCCCTTTTTAGCTCAAGGTCTAGATCCGCCTCTGATATCAACTATTTCTCTCTCCTTGTTCATTCAGATTCTTGCGTAAGTTACAATAGGCAAATATTCCTCAATTAGCAAAGCAATAACACTCTGTTAGAAGTTGATACAAACTCTATCGAGTTGTATCTTGCCCTTCCTGTTCAATTTCATCAATTATGTCTTCCATACTTGGTCTCGCCTCAGCGTTTGTTTCCAAACATCCTCGGATAAGAGCTCGAAGGACACTGTTTGTCACCATTGCAACTTGTTGTTCTCGCCTTTCAGGATCTGGTAAGTCCCGGATGCACATCTCACAAAGAAGTACTCCGAAACTGTAGACATCAACCTGACCGCAGAAAATGAAGAAATAAATAAAAGGAGCAAATTGAGATGCAACACTTTGCTTGCTAGTTGCTTTCAACGCGACAGATTACAATGTTATTAGCTTTTAAAGGCTTTTCATTGGTTAGTAAACGGAGCGAAGGGTACTTTAGCGATGGAAATTAAAGTAACGATCTACTGAACAACCTCCTTTAACCGTGAATGCAGATACAGGAATGTTCGATTTTAGCCCTCTTTGTAATAAATGTCCTCTCTTATCCTCCTAATACTTTCGATTCTCTGGTTAGTTAGGCGCAGGCTGTTAGGCGGGCGCAGGCTGTTTCTCCAATAATCATCTCATTCTTTTTATCTTACAGCAACGTGAATATCTTAATAGGCGTACAACGACTTAAAAATACAGAGGTAAATTGTACTTGTGGCCAGGTTTAATTCCATTTGTGAGTACCCGTGATTTTCGTTAGAGGTGAAAATGGGTGAATTCGAAGGCCGCTTCCTTTCCTACGGGAAAAGAAATGAAAACCGAAAATGGAGTCGGATTTCGTTTTTAAAGCGCAGTGAAAAACGAAAAGCAAGGTTAAAATCGAAGTTTTACTTTTCTATGCAACTGAAAATCGGTTAACACTAAGGTACACGGATTGTGAATACTTCTAATCATTTCGCGGCGATATCTTGACTCGTAGCTTAGAAAGATTTAATTCCAGAATTGTAGTTAATACGTGGCTACCTTAAAGAAGTAAATCCGTCGTTAGATAATACTGAGGCTTATTACTATTTTCCTTTTAAAATGTATGACTAATAGATCGATATTCAAGTGGCCATGAACAGTTAGAGGATACGTATGAAGAAAAATTATATTAAAAATTACCTTGACTGTTTGATTTGAAGCCTGTGCTTCAGGTGCACTGTAAATTGCTGCCCCTGGAGCAACAGTCATGGTCTGTTGCTTGAATTTAGCTGTTCCGTAATCTGACACTTTAGCTCGCCATTGTTCACCTTGTCGCCATAGCAACACATTTGCACTGCTGATGTCACGATGAAGAATAGGAGTGGGGTGCTTCTGGTGGAGATAGTTTAAAGCTCGAGCCACATCCAGAGCAATGACGGATATTTCTGTCTGGGAGAGAGACTGCTGCTCTAAGAGTTTTCGTAGGCTTTTATCCATGAGCTCTGTAACAAACAAAGGACTACCTTCTTCGTTTGTTGCTCCAATGAACTGTAGCAAACAAGGGTGGCGGCATTTTGAAGCAATGTCCATTTCTCGCTCAAAGAGTCTGCGGTTGTGAGGAGAGAGAATAATGTCGTACATTGTTTTTACGGCAACGGAACAACCACAATACTTCCCTTCGACAACCATTCCCCAGCCACCTCTGCCTCGTAACTTCTCTGTCAGATGGATTTGATTTCGGGGAATTACCCAGTCTGGTGTTTTTTGAGCCTGTTGTACCCGTAATTCTTGCCGAACTGTTTCAAGAGTTCTCTCAAGCTCATTTTTCTCTTGGTCTTTAGTTCTTAGCTGTTCTTCACGGGCATGAACCTGTTGTACCATAACTCTTAGTCTTTCTTGCAAGATAGCAGTTGTATTGTTTTTCTCTCTTGTTTGAACTTGAAGATTTCTCAGTTGCTGGTCCCTATCTGCTAACTGTTCTACTGAGTCAACTAGTTGTTGCTCTTTTCTCTCCAGTTGTTCCTGCATATTAGCCTCCAGTGCCTCTTTCTCCCACAATGCCCCTTGCACAACTGCGAGGCGCTGCTCTTTTTCATTCAATTGTGTCAGCAAATTTTCAATTTGTTGGTCTTTTTCTAAGAGTTGGTCACTAAGGCTGACTTCTAGTGATTCTTTCTCTCGCAGTTGTGTTTCAAGTCGTGTCATTGACTGCTCCATTGCTCTCAGGCGCCTCAGCAAATTCTCCTCTCTTTCAGTTTTCTCCGTCAGTTGTTGTACTGTTCTTGATAACTGTCTTTGTAAGTTGTTACTTGGCTCTCTGCTCTCTTGCTTTCCTACGTTGGGCAGTTTTGCGGGCTTGAACTCGCTAAGCATCTGTCTTTGTCTTTCAATGAATGTTTCAACCTCAGTTTCGGAGGATTCTCCAGCAGCCATAATGATATCTGAAGAGTCAAGTGAACGACTACTATCTCCATTTCTCCTGGTTTCTCCTGTTATAGAAAAAAATCATGTACCTGTGACTATAGGCATAGATATACACGTACCATTTTTCTGTTTAATTAAGTGACCTCTGCTATAAATGCACTTTAAACGACTTTTTACAATGATTGTCCCACAATTCCATTCAGAAAGTCTTACAATAAAAGAGACAGTTTAAAAACACTGCTGGTGTATGATTTCCGCAACGTAACAACAGTGCTAGCTTTGTGTGCATTCTGACGCCGACCTTGCGCGGAAATAAATACAGATTTAGCAGCACTTTTACGTGAAACGTGAACGACAAGGGTGGCCACGGTCGCGCTTTGCCTTTTCTACGTGAGAGTAGCCTGTTTCGCGTTCGCCGTGTACATAAGTTTTTCTTAACTTTTTCTCCATCAAAGTAGAAAATAATTGATGGAAGAAGGGGACTAAAACTATTCCTTTTAAGTCACACAAGGGCATCTTCAAATCTACCATCACTGAGCTCACGCGCAAGATGCTAAAGCAGCAAGGTTCGTGCTACTTTATCTAAGACGTCAAAGAGCAGGCTGACGTTTGCCATTTCACATAAACGCGGGGCTAAATCTCTCTAATAGCAACATAAATAGTCGACCTTCATCCCGAAGCACTTTTCCATTGCGTGTCTTAAAACTAGGACCAAAGTAATCGTAATGGTCAATCAGAACAAAGGAATCGGTATGAAAGCTCACTGTAAAATCAAGAAAATTTCCTGAAGAGCGTAAAATGAGAGTGATCATGTCACGATTGGTTGAAATTTTGCATGTGACTGGTGTAATGAAAGAGAGTTCAACTTTGCACAATTGAGGCTTCATTCAGCAAAACCTCGTGCTTAGATACTGAACAACATAAACATGGCGGCCTAACCAAAACAAAACAAGTCCACTGACACGTGCGGACTAACAATTCCGCTGACATGTGCGCCGGCACTAAACCACAGGGGGAGCCTAATAAACAACATGATAATTAGATTCAAGTGCCACTTAAATCGTCACATTGTTACTACAACTAGTTGAGAGGGCGGCGCGTGGTTTCTAGAACATTTTTGGCTACAGGGTGAAGTAACGCAAACCGAGATAATCTTTGCTTACCCTCAGCACTCAATTGAAAATTGCTTTATCCTGATGGTAATCTGAAACCAGTCACGTTATCAAGTCAAAATACAGCTGGGGAAATTAAAATTAAATTGTGTGTGATGGAAGTTAAAAATTGACGGTCTATCTCTGATACATCTGCACCTACTTATGGATGTTCCATAAGCTTGATCATCAGCATGGCTCGGTAGTGATCTTGCACATAGACCACCATCGTCAATCTGCTCTTCCACCTCCTTCTTTGGACCTTGTTTCCTTGACGGTTCGTTTTTTAGCGCCTCGCTAGGCTTCTCATCAATGGAGTTTAATGGTAGAAATTTATCTATAGTAACAAAGATTGCATGATCTTTCCGACAAACAAAGCGTTGAAATCCATTCTTTCTACCGTTTCCCATTCCAATTTTTTCATCCTAAAAAGAATAACAGTTTCAATCACCTAGTATTGCGCACTTAATGGTCCATATCAATCAAAACCTATATTACATAGTTCAAATTTATTATATGCAGCTGTGATTTGTGCTCCATGTGCTCAGTCAGACAAGAACCATAACCACAAGCTGATGGAGAAATTTGACAGAGTTCTTTTACCATTTATTCATGACGAGCATAGAACTAACTGAATTAGAATAAACCTAAAACCTGAGCTCTCGTGTGTGTTAGACAAAGGAAAGCACTGCATGATTCGCTTCAACTGCGTGTGAATCGGTTATCATTGAAAGGAATAGCCCTTAGAAGGAGGACTTCAACTAACATGTTCTTGCTTATAGGATATGAGAAATTGAAGAAGACAAACTGCTGACTTTCCCCGCTTTTGAGAAGAGCATAGCTTTTCAACTAGGAATAATTCTTTACCAGTATATGGTCGTGGTTAACGAGTAACTTTTCCACACGATTCTATCGCGCTATTCAACAAAAAGCTATTGAGACAAAAACACAACTGAGCGATATGAGGAGCGGGTGTTATTTTGATTACTCCAAATTCTTTTAACTTACTGACAAGGAAATGTGCGACAGCTTGGAAGGTCAATTGCAAATGTCTTTGTTGATGTACAAAGCGAGGTTTGTTATTTTGAATCCGCCACGATCGAAACAGCTTTAGAAGTGACTAGAGCGATGAAACATGTTTACGAACAGTTATAAGAAAACGCAAACTCATTTACACCTTACCATTTCCAAGCCAGCAATAGTTCGCACGTTACTATTTGAGTATCTTTCTTCTCCGATGTAGCGTAGCGTTCCTTTGGCTTGGCTATACACGACCCTTTGGTCAATGCTAATGAAAGTGCCATTTATTCCTTTCAGAGGTACCAGTTCAGCCAAATTCACAAAAACACCCGAGTCTTCTTCACATATGAAATATCTTCTTCCTTCGCCGTATGTGCCATCACATGATCCTTGTCTTGGATATTTGGGATCACCCTAAAAACGATATTTAAAATTTAGTTATTAACACAACGCCAAGACTTGCATTTTAAGCAACCCGCATGCACGTTTGCAGAATGAGTTTATCGTAATCTCAACATTTTTAAGAGTGAAAGTAAATGAGGAATGTTTTGCAGATTTGCTGAAAGACAGTTTTCGAAAGATTAGGTCACATTTTGGAACTCAAAACGCGGTCAACTTTCCAATTACATTTTCATACTATATTCAATAATGTCTTAAAATATACTTCACCAAGAAAAATGAATCACTGAATGACGCCCGTGCAAAGGTCAGAGTTTGAAATGACATTATCATCATTATCATCAATGTGATTAATAATGTTTCATTATTACTATTATTATTATTATCATTATTATTATTAATATTATTGTCATTATTATTCGCATTCTTATTGCCATTGTTGTTGTCTTTGCAAGAGCTTTACATGGTAATTGTGATTTAGGGCCCGTTTACATGGAAGTAGGGGACCCCAAGGTAGGTGAGGTAACCCGCCTGTCCATACAATTTCTTAATTTATCTTGATAACATTTACGTGATAGATGGGATGACCCGCCTAGGCGGGTTTCCAGTCTGCTAAGTAGGGTAGTCATGTCAGCCGGGGTGACATTTAGCCATGTAAACGTCTCAACATTCAGGTAAACCGCCTAGCCGGCGTCCCCGTTCATGGCAAAAAGCTCAAAAGCAAAACACGTGTGTTATTAAACTATGTTAACTTCCCAGCCAGCTTCCTATAAAGAAACAAAACGTTAAAACACCAACTTTAACGTCCTCTTAGCAATGAAAGCTTGGAAATCGCTCTTCGCGCTTTGCGCTCGCCTAAGTCCCCCTCGCGCTTTGCGCTCGGTCCAGTCCTCTCGCCCTTCGCGTTCGGTGAGACAGGGAGAGAAAGTTTGCCTGCGGAGGAGGCTAAGACGGAGTATGATAGGAATAACAGTGATGACAAAGCAAGCCCAAAACTGCAGAGATGACCAGAAACCGCAACAGACATACACGGAATGTAACATGTTCACATTTCCGAATATTGAGCGTTGTAAATCGACCATGTTTCGTTTCACCTGCTATTCCTTTTAATACATTAACGGGTTCAAATTATTAACGGTTCCTCGCGTAGCCTAACACCGCGTAACACAAAGCGTGACGCCTCCACGTACGTCAGTCCGAGAATTAATAACCTTTCGTCTTTCTCGAGATGTGAACTTGGGACGCCTATGCTTCCTTGGGGATTTCTTGTGGGATAAATAGGCAATTTTTCATGTGAGGTTGTGATGATGAGTCTGTGATAACTAGTCTGCGTGGCCGGCAGTATTCGGCGGGGAGTGCCTACGCAAGTTTCAAAGCCGCAATTAGGGCGATTAAAAAACAAATAAATAAAAAAACGTCTGCTATGCATTTTCACAAATGCAACACCATGTGCAATTAAAAGATATGACCATTCGCAGTTTTTATTACTCGTTCGCGATTTTTTTCTTATTTATATGTTGTGGGTTCTCTAAATGTACCTCAGAATCCTCCCCCCCCCCCCCCCCCGTGAGATCAGTACGAAGATGTCACGAAACAAAGGCTTAAATAAAGCAGAGACGGCGTTAGAGCATAAGATCAATCCAACCTGCAAGGTTTCGAAGTAAGTGTTGGTTAACATCCCAACATAATTGTGAATTAATGTTTCTGAATTGCTTGACTTACCTCCCGCTGGCTCTTTCAACAAAGAATCACTTATAAAGGTTTCTAATTGCTTAAATGTCCCTGCAGTGAGTTCGTTTTGTTCCGGGCTCGAATGTTGCAATGGCATTTTTGTTCAAAAACGCAAGTGTAAACAGGCATCGTGCCTGTTCTTTGGTTTAGTCTGTGTTTACATGCGACGATCTAGAAAGCCAGCTTCAATTCGCCATGTGTCTCCCTGTCACTCGGCCAAACAAACTGATCATCGTAGCTACTCTCCTGTTATGTTGCACCAGAAACACCTAGTGTGGAGTTTGGCGGCATATACAGAAGAATGGCATTTGAATGTTGAGCCTTCGTTCGGCCAGTTCAGAAAAACAGCGCAGGAATTCAAAGGTGTGTTAGCTTGTATTCTATAAAGGTTCGCCTCATAGAAAGTCCAAAGCGACGAGTTTCTAAAATATTTCTTATGCTAGTCAACAAAGTCGATTGCAATCGTAAAATTGAACTCGATACATGGAAATTTACCGCACCAGCGAATTTCAGACCATTGAAGATGCAAATTTAAAAATGCGGCGTAGAAGTAGTTCTATGCCTTTCGAAGTTTTCAAATGACGCATCAGTATAATTATGCGTCGACAATAAAACACAGAACACTGAACTCAATAAGGCAGTTTCGACTCAATTGACTGCATCTCAACCATATGAACGATACTTCAATAGCAAGTAGCAAATTTAAATTACATTACCTCAACATCAAAATATCTTACCATCAATTCAACTCCAAACCAAGTTCCAATCTTACGTGGCAATTCACCCATGTAACGTACAACACCGGGTACCGATCTTCCTGATGATAGTAACACAGAGACTGCTCTTCCCAGCGAAAGACGACCCGAAACATTTTGAATTTGCTTTGCAAACGTTTCACATCTCAACTTCAGATCAGAAATTGCTAGAAGCAAGGAAGCATCTTCTTCTGAAAGTTTAAATAGATCTTCCTTGCCACATTCAAGATGTAGTTCCTTTCTATCGATTCCAACGAGCGCCATTCTTCCAACTCTTGAAAGATGTTGATTACAAGGCTCGTAGTCAGCTTTCGCTAATAACTCACCTCGAATTGCTTCAGTCGGTAATGGCAACGTGTCGAGAATGTCATCGAGTGTAAGACAGAAGTTTCCATAACGATTGCTTAGTCGCTTTGTGCATCCATGACGATTGTTTAGAAGGATGTACTTACTCCTGTGTCCGTCCATATCAGACACATGGACAACTAACTTTATACGAATATTTTAAGATCTGCGGTAATCTTTGGAAAGGTAGTGGTACTATTTCATGTATACTACAAATAAGAACTTCATTCGCTTGGCTTGTTCTCCCGGAATCACTCAAAGACGCGAGCCTGTTATGTCACGCCTAAAAATAACGTGTAGTCCCTTGAGACCAGGACAGGGGGTGATCGCACTCTGATGGCATATGGTATTTCGAGGACTGGACTAGACTGGACTGGACTACCAAAACGGGGACTAGTAAAGCGCGGACTGGTAAAACGAGGACTAGTAAAACGCGGACTAGTAAAACGTGGACTAGTAAAACGCGGACTAGTAAAACGCGGACTAGTAAAACGCGGACTAGTAAAACGCGGACTAGTAAAACGCGGACTAGTAAAACGCGGACTAGTAAAACGCGGACTTGTAAAATGACGACTAGTAAAACGCTGACTAGTAAAACGTGGACTAGTAAAACGCGGACTAGTAAAACACGGACTACTGAAACGACAACAACAAAAATAATGATTTCATACGAAGGCGATAATAAGACTTAATGGCAAGCCAATTTAGTGAGTGACAATCCCTGTTTGACCTTTAAGCTGCAAATGGGTTTGACATGCGCCAGATACAAACGAATTTATAAGTTTACGCTAAGAAAGAATTTTATTCAGCAGCAGTTCAAAATCCTAAAATACACTTTCGTCGTAAATTTCACGGCAGAAACGCAGGAATTCGATGAATAAAAGTCGCATTGAATCTCCTTGTGTCTTGGTAGAAAGAGTCTCATTGACTTCAGCTTTTCGGTGGAAGAATAACCGATTTACACACGCCATTACAGAAAACAAACAAGCAGACTGCCAACTCCAAAACACATATTTGCATTCACTTACAATTTGACTTTACATGAAATTTTAAAACGGAACAGATTTTCATCCGAGATCCTTTGCAGTCGTTTGTTTTTGTTTTGGAATCGCGCTATTGTTAAATGGCGAACTCTGATAGTCATTCACAAACACTATTAAAAAGAAAAACAAAGATTTGGTGAAGAACATAGTAAACAAATTTGCAGCTATATATTTGAGACTGAAAAATCATAAATCGAGTCTGTGTATAAAACTTGTACAAAGCTTACTTGATGTTGAAGGAAATTGTTCGGCTTCAACATTAAATAAAATATAAACAAATAACCAATATTGGCCAAAACTGAGTTACTTTACGCATTTCAATTATAGAATAATGACTTGTACAAATGAGGTCGCTTACATACATATCTCAGGATCTCAAGTAAAAATCAATCAAATAATTATTCTCAAATCTAAAAAATCTCCCCGGAGTCTCTAGTTCCATCGTAAGAACAATGCAATAACATTTCTGCAAAAGCGCTGTCTGTAGTGTTACCAAAACCCATTGTTGTTTTCCTTGCCCTCCATAAATCATACACAGACTCTCGAAGTCGAATAACCTTTGCCGAGCTGGGCAGACCCGGCCTTCCTCTAGACGGCTTCTTCGGCGGCATAAACTTTTCAAATGACGTTTTTCACCGTCATACATGTAAGAATTAAAAACTATTTACTGATATGGATAATACGATAGTTTGTTGTTCGCACATGATTCAATATGGAACTTTGAAAGCCCTAATTAGTAAGATGGAAGAAGGTATCAAAACGATGCCGCAACTTCGAGGAAAATAGCCTATTTTTTATATATGAAAAATGATCTGGGCGCGCAAGGCATCTTGGTTGAAAATGGGCCTTTCAAGACAGAAAATGGAGCTACGTTATTGGTGGGAACATGGCAACGAGAAAAACAAGAATAAATTAGTGGAATGAAAAGCGTTCGTTGATCCCTGTGGGATTTAGACTGCCGGTTTGAAAGATGAGGTTTTGTTCAAGATTTTCACGGCTTTCCGTGCTACCTAAGTGCAAGGAAAGACCGCAGATTGCCATATGTTTCTTAGAATGATTAGGTAAATTAAAATGTCTAGCGACTGGTTTCGATGTGTCCTTGTCATTCCTTTCCACGTCTCGAAGGTGTTCTCGGAATCGGTCACCTAGTCTTCTGCCTGTTTCGCCGATGTGTATCTTTTTGCAATAAGTGCAAGTTATGCAATAAATTACATTGGCGGAGGTGCACGTGAAGTGATCGGTGATCTTAATGGATCGTTTAGGTCCCGATATTTTATCAGTGTTGTGAATGAAAGGAAACATTTTGCATCGTGCACGAGCGCATTTAAAAGTGCCTGGTTGGTCATTAGTCTGAAAAGAACTTCTGACCAAAAAATTGCCTATGTTTTTGTCGCGTTTGAATGAAATGAGCAGAGGCTGCGAAAAGATAGTACTTGTCTCTGTATCGTTTTGAAGTAATGTAGAGTTTTTAAGAATGATGGATTTAACTGAGTGGTTGTGAGGGTGAAACGTGAGAGTGAATGGAATGCGGTCGGAATCTTCCTTATGCGACGTTTGTAGTGCTGAATGTCGATCAATAAGTTGGGCGCGGTGGAAATCTGCTTGAACGACACAAACAGGGTAACCACGTTTATAGAAAAACTGGCACATTTGACTCTGATTTGTGGGGGAAATCAGAGGCATTACTACATAAACGACGAAGTCTTAGAAACTGAGAAAAAGGAATGGAATTCTTAACGTGAGATGGATGCGAAGACGAATATAATGAGTAATTATGCGAGTCTGTAGGTTTGTAATACACACTAGTGCATAAACCGTTACCTTCAATTGAAACTTGATGTCTGAAAAGGATAAAGAATTGTCAGAAATTTCCCAGGTATATTTCAGAGCTGGGTGAAGAGAATTGACTGCAGTTATGAATTGAGTGAGCTCCTCTCTGGTAGAGGAGGTAGCGCCGATACAGTCGTCGATATAGAGTTCAGGTTTGGACCCGTTGTATTGGCTGAAAAATTGATGTTCGACAAAACCTACAAAAAGATTGGCATAGCTAGGTCCCATTTTGGTGCCCATGGCTACACCAATGGTTTGTTTGAAGAAGTCGTTTCCGAACGAAAAACAATTGAGTGTAAGCACTAGTTCGGCTAAGCGAAGTAGTGTTTCAGATTTAGGTTCCTTATCAGTACGTTGATCAAAAAAAATGTTTAAGGGCCAGAAGGCCTTCGCCATTAGGAATGACAGTGTAAAGAGACGTAATATCCATGGTGAAAAGAAGTTTGTTTTGGCCAAGGAAATTAAAGTCTCTAAAAATTTGAGGAGCGTGTTGGCTGTCTTTAATATATGACGGTAAAGTTTTGACGATGGGAGCCATAATTTTGTCTAGATACCTGGAGATAAGTTCGGTAGGGCAACTGTAAGCCGAGTCAATGGGCCGACCCGGGTTGTTAGGTTTGTGAATTTTAGGTAAAAAGTAAATACGAGAAGTTCTAGGAGTGGTTATGATGAGATTTTTTGCTGTGGCCGGCAATTCTTGTTTAGTTATGAGTTGGTTGATCGTATTCTTGACGGAGTTTTGATTGCTGGCAGTGAGGTCTTTGTCGACCTTTTGATAAAAAGAGGTGTCAGAAAGTTGCCACAAAGCTTCTTTTTGGTAGAGGTCGGTGCACCAAACAACGACTGAGCCGCCCTTATCGGCCACTTTGATAACTATATCTTTGTGTTTTCCAAGACTTTTTAGAGCCGACCACTCTTCAGAAGAGAGATTAGAAAATTTGGTAATACGTTTGAAATTGAGTTTGTTGATATCGTGGCGGCATTTTTTGATAAAAAGTCTAATGATGCGAATTGGCCCTCTGGGGGAGTCCATTTAGACTTTCGAGTCTGAAGTGTTTCGAAAGCATCTTTGTTCGAGGTGTTAGAATCATCCTCTTTGTTGTGAAAAAAGGCTTTTAATTGAATGCGGCGAAGGAATTTTTTTACGTCTTGTTTAATTGAGAATTCGTCCGTTGTTTTAGAAATGGGAACGAAATTGAAGCCCTTACTGAGGACGGATTTTTCTGGATCGGAAAGTGAGAGGTTTTGTGGAATGGTAACTACAGTTTTGAGGTTTTCTGGTGATGAGTGGTTAGCGATTTGGGGACCGATAAGTTGGTCAAGCTTTTGGGCCTTAATTTGGTTCAAATGATGGAAACGTTTCGAATTAGTTTCCTGAATTTGGCGCGGATAGATTGTAATAAAACTGCTGGACAGATTTTGGAAAGTTCAGAGCGGCAATGTAGGATTTGTTCGGTGAGGTGATTACGTTTTTGGCACATAGCTCTAATGGTAATTCTCATGATGTTACGTGAAAAAAATTTTGGGCGCACTGAATTTGGTGATGCTATTGTTTGGTGAATGAAGATGCTTGAAAATTGGAGCGAAAACCATTTGTAAACCCATTTGTAGCTTAAAAGGTCAAACAGGGATTGTCACTCACTAAATTGGCTCGCCATTAAGTCTTGTGATCGCCTTAGTATGAAATTGTTTTTTTTTTGTTGTTGTTGTTAAGTCCGCGTTTTACTAGTCCGCGTTTTACTAGTACACGTTTTACTAGTCAGCGTTTTACTAGTCCGCGTTTTACTAGTCCGCGTTTTACTAGTCCGCGTTTCACTAGTCGCATTTTACTAGTCTGCGTTTTACTAGTCCGCGTTTTACTAGTCCGCGCTTTACTAGTCCTCGTTTTACTAGTCCGCGTTTTACTAGTCCACGTTTTACTAGTCCAGTCCAGTCCAGTCCAGTCCAGTCCAGTTTAGTCCACGAAATACCATATGCCCTGTCGCAGTCGAGTGAATAGGGAGCTTAAGATACAGACGTTTTCGGGGTGACGGCGACGTGGAGACCGATTAAGATTGGGGCGAGATTGACTGTGCATGCGGCCCCGCCGTCGCCCTCAGGTCGGCGACGTGAGATCAGTGAGTTTGCCGTCGTGGTGAAAACGTGAGTTGATCTTGTTTGTTTTTTTTAATATACTGCCAATTTTGTCACTTGTATTAAAGTGATTGCATTATCACATTTCGCACCAATCATCACACGATGTCTCGGCAACCTCAAGAGACCTTTTGTTTTCTCTTTTGGTTAAAATGACCGAAGCAACAGTTAAGTCCAAATCGTCGAGGTAAGTTTTGGGCACGTACGCGTACATTACTTGAATTCTTAACATAAAAGGGAATTTTTGCTTGCTGCCATTCCCTCTATCAATTCGTAGATGCACCTCGAAAAGGCACACCTCAGATCTATGAACATTTTTATATGGAAAATTGAGGTTTTAAGACGGAAACATTTCATACAAAACCAAGAACTCTTCATCGCTAATAAGATTAGCGTCGTAGTAAAGGACGAGGAGATGGCGGAATTCTTCAAACGTAGCCATGCTATGACAAAAAAGCCTTAATTTATAAAGCGCAACAATTAAACTCGACGAAGTCGCAAAGGACGGCCGTCACCAGAATCTTAACAACTTAAATTATGGCACGAAAACAGCAACCTCTGGCCCAGTCTACCTGGTTTGTCACGTCGCCGTCGCCCCGAAAACGTCTGTATCTTAAGCTCCCTAATATCTTTGGTGGCAGCGAGCTAGCGCGAGTATACGTGAAATATAATGGGGATACGCTGTCTGTTGCCGTTCCTTCGAAAGAATTACGGGACTTCGCAACTGCTGTCATTTCTCCGTGACTTCGCTCTTAGGAGGCAACTGACGAGATTCTGCAGAAAGAATCGAAATTGCAATCTTGCCTTAGAATGACAGTTTTTACACACAGCCGAGGGCTCTGATCTGTGAATAATATCAAATTTAGAAATTTACATTTCAAGAGGCGAGTTACTTAACAGGGAATCGACCCTGTACATGGAAACGCATCACAAAGAGACAGAGACCGAATGAAAAAACTTTTTTTCCACCAAGTGTAAATACTGGATTCGTAAAAGATGAGGCTTTACGCCTCTCAAGACAGAAAGAATTCGTCACGCTCCACGTTTAATAAAATCTTACAGAGTTTCAAAATACGCCGAATAGGGGATAACTACATGAAGGTTTTGAGAAACGTATCTCTGGAGTTATTTTCTGCGGGATAAAAAGTATAACAAAATAACGCGCGCACAGAAGAAAATATTGCCCTTTGTAATACATTCTCATCCGACTTGGTCAAACGTCAAGAACATGCAGATAGGGACACCTAGAAACTAACCCCTAATATCACATCGCAAAGGAAAGTCATTAAAATATATCATAATAAGAGCTAAACTTTGGGGGTAGAAGATTTAAAAGTCGCACAGGCCTGCCAACCGGCCTTTAAAGGTGCGTTTTGCTCTCCAGCGTACCGCCTTGCGCGAGGTAGAGTTATTCATATATCACGTGACTCCTTTGCTCTGATTCAACTGTGATTCTTTCAATGATCAACATAGAGGACTTACCATACAATACTTTCGATTAACTTATTTGCTTTTATTAGAAAATTGGATAAGGTAACAACACGATTGAGTATATACAGGAAATGTCCTTGCATTAGTAACGCTATGTAACGCAATACACTAAACACAACAATAGGCTAGGCCTTTTAGCTGCCCTAACCAGTCTTAATCACTGATCACTTAAAATGCATAAACTACGTGTACCATTGGAGAGCGTTTGGTCAGAGCAGTTGAATAAGTACAAAAGCTGCCATTTAAATCTTTGAAAGGCTTCAAACTACGACATACATCAAATTTTATGGCGCTCCATTTCCGCCAAAATTCAATGTTCTATTTTACATCGTACTTTCCACAATATTTTTTACATTTTGCGTTTGTCATTCGAGTTTGCACAAGCGATTCAAATTTTTTGCATTCAACATTAAACTTTTATTTATGCAACATTTCTGTTATCGCTTTCGACATTCAACTTTTTAGAGGCAACAGTGTAGTTTTCGAATTCGACTCTCAAGTTCAGTGGAATCCACATTCATGTTTTCGCGTCCAACGTTTAGCATTTGTCCTTTAAGTTTTGGCTTCCGACCTCCGACTTTGGGCTTTGTACTTGCAAGTTTTCGCGTTCAATATAGAGTACCGAAGCCCTGACGTCACGTTTCCATGGTTGCATTTCTGCTGGATCTAAACAAACTCACATGTGTTTAACATGGCGGCGTTGTCGATAACATCGTTCGCAAAATACTTCTCAGATGAGCCTAAATCTTTAAACCGTGGCGAAAACCATTACCAATCTGGACACGTTCTATCTTTTTGCTATTGTGATGGAATTATCAGAGGGTCAGTGCAAGCGAGCATGAAAAGTACGACGTATAAAGTCACAGTAAGTGTAAAATTTCTATTACTCGATGTCTATCCGTTAACATCGCCAAACCAAAACTTATTTAAATTAAGTGATTTCGAATCTTCGTTTAAAGGAAATCTTGAAAAGTAAGCTTATATTTCTTTTTCTCTTTCCTTCGCAGATATATCTTCAAGAAAACGAAATACGTTCCACAGAATGCGAGTGCCCTCGTGGCGGTTCAAAGTGTAGTCACGCTGTAGCTCTGTTCCTTCATGGCTACCACAACTTAAGTAGAACTGACATCGAATGTCAGTGGAAGAAACAAAAGGCATCCGAGGTGGTTAAAACGGTAGAAGATCTGTATCCACCCAAAGAAACTAAAGTCCTAAAACGAAAAACTACAGATGAGGACAGAGAATGGCTACGGAACAAGCTGAAGAGATACGGCGAGTTCACAGGAATGTTATGGCTTTTGAGCCCCGAACCTGACAAAGAGAATCGTCTGCCGATCTCCACAGTCGAAGAAATCATTTTATCGAGAGAGTTTGTTGAAAGCGGACTTGATACAAATTTCTTGTTGGAAAAATTGAAAGTAAGTGAGCAGCAAGTGAAATCAGTCTGTGAGATCACGAAAGAGCAACGTGAATGTGGAGAGTGGCATGTGGTGAGAAAAGGACGTTTGACTGCTACCAATTTTGGTCCAGTTCTTGAAGCAAAAAGAGTCACTCCTTCCCTTATCAAGCGTGTTCTTGGAGAATACGACATCTCTCGAGTGCAGGCTGTTCGATGGGGTGTCGTTAACGAGAAAGAAGGAATAAAGGCCTTCACCAAATTAACAATGAAAGTAGTAAAGGATTGTGGCCTTTGGCTACACAAGTCTGGTGTTTTGGGTGCATCACCAGATGGACTTGTTGATGACAATGCGATCATTGAAGTCAAATGCCCTTACACACATCGCAATTCAACAATTGAGGAGGCTGTTAAAGACCCTAAGTTCTGTTTAGTAAAGAGAGATGCTGGCTATTGTTTAAAACAATCCCACCACTACTGGCATCAAGTCCAGGGTCAGCTGTTTATAACTGGGAAGCAAATCTGTTACTTTGTGGTTTGGACAACAATGCAAACTGTTGTGTTGGCAATCCAGAAAGACTGCACATGGGAACCAAATCTTCTTTCACTTCAAGAATTTTATACAATTCACATGATTCCTGCACTTGTTGATGGTGGTCTTTAAATTTTAAGACTTTGTTGTAAAATTAATGTAGTTTTTTATAAAGTAATGGATTTGATAATACATACTTTTAGAAATATTTTTTAAAATATTGTTTTATTTGGTAAAATCATTGCAACTTTTACAACAAATATGCAGTAACTGAAGGGTGTATATAAAATAAAAATGTTCATGTTAATCTTAAAATTGTTTTTCTTTAAACAGCAACATTTGCTGGGGTTTTTACATTAGCTACTTGAGACAAGAAAATGATAGATTCATTGTAATCGTATTTGAATACAGTTGGTTATCTGAATTCATAATAAGACTAGCATAAGGGTGTGGTGGCAGGAATACTGATCAGAAATAAATAGTTTGTCATTAAGTTGTGTATCATGATTCCTTGTATCATGAGCAAGTAAAATAGGGTTACAAGCTTTTCACAGATCACACAACACCTGTCCACTCTTTGTATCAGAATACAGTTAATTGATTAACTATGATCAGACAATGCCAATGTATACCAGGCCTTAGTAAACTGATGTAAGATGATCAATATTTCAATTAAAATGACTAATCAAAGTCAACAGTGTCATTGGTTTCCTTAATTAATGGGTTTTGTAAATTAACTAAAGCACCACATAGCTGTATAATCTTACCAGAGAGGGATCGCAAGTATGGTGGCACAAAATTTAAAATTTTATAGTTCTTCAATCTAGCATTAGCACGTTCTACGTGTATACGACATTTTGCAATGCTCTTTGTTAACTTAACTTCACTTTCTGTAAATTTTCCATTGTTCAAGAATGGGGGAATGTTCACATATACACCATTAGGAACAATATCATTTATCAAAAACCCTTTATCCGCAAGTATAATATCCCCAGCAACAAAATGCTTTAATATTCCTGACTTTTGAACCGTTACTTTATCTGATACTGAGCCAGGGAAAAGTTTACTTACATAAGTTATAACCGCGTTGGGTGCCACACCAACAATTGTCTTAAAAGAATTCATACCCCTGTACGTTGAATATGTCAATTTTTGGTCACTCATAAGCTTAGGTGTAGCAACCTCGATATCGGTGCAATCTATTACCATACGACAGTCTCCAAATAAGCTAAATGAGCCTGGAAGTGAAGTTTTGTTTTTTTGTCTGGATGGAACAGCTATCTCCATTTGATCTTCATATAGAATTTGGTGCAAAACATGGATAAATGTTGTCACAATATTCGCTATTGTAGCAGTACTGCAACTAAAAAGTTCAGCTAAATGTAAGTTATGATAATTATGTCTAATCTTCATCAATGTTATCAATATTTGATCTTCAAAAGATATCTTGTCTACTTTCCAGCCACACACGTAAACAATATCGTTGCGGTATCTTTCGGCATATTCGACAACAATGTGGAACATTTCTTTGTTTGGGAGGCCAGTTTCCATGTTGATTACCTTTGAATCCATGTTAAAAGAGCTGTAGTTTCTTTTTAAGTAGCTTTCTTTTTCTTTCAACTCGGATACTTGGGTCTTTAATGTCCCTAGCTCTGCTTGTAGCAGGATATTTTCAGTCTGCAAAGTAGTGCATTTCATTTGCATCTCCTCGCAACTGAGCTCGCAAGGCTCGTTCTGGTTGCTCTTCGTCGAAGATTCTGAAAGGATCTGCTCGATAGTCGTTGTCTCTGGGACTTCAGTTCTTTGCTTTTTCCTTTTTGGAGCATTTCGAGATTCAAATAGTTTGTCTTTATTCCAGGAAAAGACCTCGGGGCCTTCTTCTTTACTTCCTCGGAAATGACAACTACAAACTCGAGCGCCTTTGCCAGGTTCACGATCAGCTCGTCTGGAGAGAGAAAACGAAGGTTTTAAACTTTAATCATAACGTAAAAAAAAGCTTTTTTTCTCTCTAGAGGTCTTTCAAAGGTATAATCCACAGGTCAGTGCACTTTTGAGTGGTTAAATAAAACCATCTTCCGCGTAACTATAACCGACACGTGGCCGTGCATCATGGTGGTCATTGTACCAAAAATCAACCTACCTTATTAGAGAAATCCATTTTCTTCTTTGAGCAGGATCTTTGGGGAAACGGTAAAAGCTGCAATTGTGACTTTCTGACTGATGATTGCAGTCGGGAACGAAGCATTGGCCCATTTTATGATGAGATGTAACGAAAGACGCCAAATAGTGTTTAGATCCAGCAAAAATGCTACCATGGTAACATGACGTCACACTTCGGCACTCTATTCAACTTTTCGAATTGGACTTTTACCCGCTGGTCAGTGGTCGAAGGAGACCGTGGGCGCAATCACCCTGAGCCACCCCTGCTCAAAGGGTGGACGATGGAGACGAGAGAATTCCTTGTTGAGTGGACTCGGGAGACCTTTCTCCACTCCATAGCCGTCGAGGGACGTCATGGCCGCCGGTTGGCAAGATATCGATGCTGCCGCACAATCTGCTAGTTTAGGCGAAGTGAGAGCCACCCTTTTGAGGGTAGCTGAGCGTCTTTCTTGTCTGGAAGAAACACCACCTCCAAGTGAGAATCGGGCAACCTTTTGTTAAGTATGAAGACGTTAGTTTCTTCGCGCGCTGACGCAAGTACGTGTACGTCAGCTCCATCTTGATAACTTCATGCGCGCTGTAGGTTGGAAGGCATCGATCGTAGAATTAAATATTTTTCCTAGAGCTTTTGCTTGCAATACTCTTATGTTTGTTTATTTTTCTCGTTTTTATTTTACTCAGAGTAAATCACCCGTATAGGTGCGTAATTATTATGTCAGAGATTTTTGGCAGTTCAGAAGGTTCTGTCTGAATGATTATTAATTTTGATTATTTTCAGTCTCCTCTCAACGGTGCTGACACTCATACCAAGAATTTTACTAATGTCACATACTTTAAACCCTTGCTGAAGTAAAAATGAAGCTGTTCCTCGCTTATTTCGTAGGAAGGTCTCCCTCGTGTCCCTCTGTTATGTAGTGGAGCTTGATATGCACAGTTAATATGATTTCTTTGATCGATTTCTACCAACATCCTGTAGGCATGTCCAATCAATTCTGAGACTTTCAGGTTTGATTTTCGCTATTGCATAAATAGCGCTCTCTGCTGCGAAGGATCGTGCATCATACGTATTTGATACCGCAGTTCAAAGTATGTGAACTTCATATATTCATTGTATCTGATTTATCATCATGGGTTTATTACGAATCAACTTAATGGCCTGCTCCCAGTTGGCTTGTTAGCTCAATTGGTAGAGCGCTGCACTAGTATCGCAGAGGTCAGTGGTTCGAATCCCGTACAAGCCTGATTTTTTTCAGATCTGATTTTCGCTATTGCATAAATAGCGCTCTCTACTGCGAAGGATCGTCCATCATACTTATTTGATACCGCAGTTCAAAGTATGTGAACTTCATATATTCATTGTATCAGATGCAAACAAGTCACAAGCGTCCTACTAAAGAACTCGGCCATCTTCGACCTGTTGGCGAAGTCTAGTCTGGTGGGGAGTGGAGAAAGGTCTCCTGAGTCCACTTGACTGGGGATTCTCTCGTCCTTATCGTCCACCTTTTGAGCAGGTGTGGCTCAGGGTGATTGCGTCCACGATCTCCTTCACTCACTGACCAGCGGTTAAAAGTCCAATTCGTAAAGTTGAATATCGAACGCGAAAACTTGCAAGTACAATGCCCAAAGTCGGAGGTCGGAAGCCAAAACTTAAAGGACAAATGCTAAATGTTGGATGCGAAAACATGAATGTGGATCCCACTGAACTGGAGGGTCGAATTCGAAAATTACACTGTTGCCTCTAAAAAGTTGAATGTCGAAAGCGATAACTTAAATGTTGCATAAACAAAAGTTTAATGTTGAATGCAAAAAAGTTGAATCGCCAGTGCAAACTCGAATGACAAACGCAAAATGTAAAAAATATTGTGGAAAGTACGATGTGAAATAGAACATTGAATTTTGGCGGAAATGGAACGCCATAAAATGTGACCTTCTCGAAAACTGTTCTTAAAATAATTACTAAAAAAAATAGTGATTGCGTTTGTCCCGGCGAAAACCCAAGAATAGGCCTTTCGCAACAAACTGTCACGTGACCGATTTTCCCTTGGCAACGCTATACTGGAGGGCAAGCCATTTAGTCTTTCCTTGACAACCAACAAAGGGCGACTTGGCGGAGGGGATACAAAGGTAAGGTTAAAGGTCTTTTAAGGCGTTTGTTTGTTATGATGTCACAAGAAAACAACAGGAAAATATCTCTTTGAAATTTTTACATACAACTGAACTAGTCTCGGACTGAAATCAGTCACTAGAGGCCGAGTTTCAGACTCGTGAAGTCTTAGCATGGTCAGTCTCGTTTGAAGTGATAGCGATGGCGGCAACGTTACCGAAAAATCACCGTGATTCATTCGACTTTATTGCTATCTTACACGGATATTTAAGCCTTTAGAATGAAAATATTGAGTGATAGTTTGGTTTGAATTTCAGGGAGAATAGCCTTGCATCATATGGCGACTGCTGGTAGCCAAGCTCTTTCGACCGAATCACGACCGAGTTTCTGATGGAGGGAGGCTTCTTGCTCACAACAAAAATGCTAGCATATTTGATTGCAGTCTCGTTGTTCAGGGTGAACTCGAATAATTTTTCTTATATTCACAGGTGTGGAGTCCAGAGATTCAAGCAAGTTTCCTGATATTTCTTTCGCAGAAGTTGAAAGTTTTGCTCAGAAGGCGTCGCGATGCAAACATACCAGGAAAGCCTACAAGTTTTTCGCTGAACCTGGCTACCTTCATGATGAGAAACGTAAGTAAAATCTTGGATATCCTAACTTCTGTGTGCAGATATCAGCTTAAATAAAGTCGTCGGGTGTTTCTTAATATTAAGGTGGAGGAAATCCTCTGGAGGAAATGACTACAAAATAAAAAATATTTATATTTAAGTGGTGATCAGCACCTAAACTGAACTGTATTTAAGCTTATATAAAGCTATAAGGTTAAGATCAAAATACCAAGAAAATTTCATAACATTGAAAATGAAAATTTGTCCAGAATTAACAACAAGAATATTGTTTTGATTAGGTAAAGTATATAATTAAGTTGGATATATTTGATGTTCTAAGTTAAACAATAGCCTGTTTTTTAAATTTGTGGTTGAGATAATAGAGTACATGCAACCAAGAAAGATGAATGCTAGTTAATTAAGCTTTCAGTAGATGAGAGTTTACAAAATAGATTTTTATGTTTAGTTAACATTATTGCAGTGCTTTCTGGACAAAAGTATTACTAAGCTAATTTTTTTGTCGTTTTTTGCAGTTCAATATTCTGCTAACCAGGTCAAAGTAACATCAAAGTGATAATAAACCCTTGGTCACCATGGCTTAGTTGCTCACGAGATAGGAAAGTGTATGACAGCTCAGCTGGGGGGAATGGTTACCTCCCACTTTGACTTTTCAAAACCAAAGTTGTCAAGGAAAGCTCAACTGATTTTGATGGAGTACCTCATATTTACAAAAACCCTGTTGCCAAGCAGCTGTCACTGAAGAGAAACCATGAATACTATTACCAGTGGAATGACTTTTTCAGTTATATCAATGAGACAACTTTCTTCTGTGAAAGAATTTATGATGCAGAATTTTTTCAGATTGCCAAAGATAATGTGGATGCCTTCTTTTTGTATTTTTACTTGAATAGGAACCTCGAAATGTGCAAACTCCTAATAATTTATGTTTCAAGTACATACTAGCTAGTATTATTATTACAACTACAACAACAACTTATTTGTACTCAGAATCAGTTTAAAATAAATTAAATGAACAACAAGTTGGTTAGGCATGTACAAGCTTAAGTGCATTGTCCTCAAGACTTGATTCTGCAGTAATCTATTACTGTCTCAAGGTTTTGTAATGCTTAGAACTCTGATTGAGATGTTTTCTTTTATTTCGTTTTCTCAATACAAAGAAGCTGCATCAACACATACTACTGAAGACAGATATTTACACTCTTAGAAGATTTTATTACCACTAATGTTTTTAAGGGGGATGAAAACAATTGAAGTCTTTGCATGGATTGAATAAAATTCACCAATTACAGATATAGATGTTTAATAATGAACTGTTGTGTCTTCAAGAAACATGTTTGCAGTTGTACAATGAAATAAAAATCATCTTGGCAAATTTCTTGAAACTATACTCCCTTAAAAGTATTGGTCAATATCTAACCAAAGGTTATTCAGTGAAACAAAAATTTTTTCTTGTTGCATGACCTTTAATAGCCTAAGGCATAGCCTGGATTTATCACAGTATTGAGCAATATTGTTTATACACTATCTAATACCTTTGACAGAACTATGGTTGTAGGCTTTCCACAATGTTTACCTTAAAGTAAAGTGGGCTAACTGTGTATCTCTCATGTATTTTATCTATCCTTCTGCTGATGACATTATCAGTGGTCCCTGGAAGTTCATTAATAAGCAAACTACTGTGTAACCATCTCTAAGCTCTTTCTTGGAGTGTGGCAGAAATCTGCGAAACAGTAACTTATTTTCACGGTCGTAGCACTTATCTGCATTGTAACCAGGAACACAGTAATGAAATTTACTCATTGTGACCACCGTTGCAAGTTGCTTTAGGTAAACTTGTCAGTTCTTAACCTGCTCGCATAAATTAAATTCAAACAATCCAGAGAAAACCCTAAAACCAAACTTCCACATGAAAAAAGCGATCAAGTCGAATTATTACAATGTAATCAAGGAGATTTTTCGGTTAGGTCGCTGCCATTGATATCGCCTCAAGCGAGTACGTGCTAGAACTTCACGAGTCTGAAACCCGGCTTTCACTGATTGATTTCAGTCCAAGACTATTTCAGTTGTATGCGAAAATTCTGAAGAGATATTATCTTATTGTTTTCTTATGACATCACGACAAACAAACGCCTTAAAAGACCTTTAACTTTACCTTTGTATCCACTTCGCCCACTCGCGCTTTGTTGGTTGTCAAGGAAAGACTGAATGGCTTGCCCTCCAGTAGGGCGTTGCCAAGGATAAATCGGTCACGTGACGGTTTGTTGCAAAAGGCCTATACGCCAGAAATACATACAAAAACGTCTACACATTCAGAATATTTCAAATTACATATGTCTATCCTGAAAGGAAAAAGAAGTGTCCTAACTTTTACGGAATATCCAGTCAAAATCGGCCGATTTCTGCCGCTTTCACCGCCATACTGAAAATAGCGCTACCACAATGGAACGCAACCGGAGTGCGCACACTACGAGTCCATCTTACACTGCATTCATTTCTAACTTCCTAATTTGTAATGAGCATTAAAAAAAGAAACTTCATTACAAAATAAAATTTCCCCTTTAATTTTCATCGCATGTGTTAAATAATCAGACGAGTTAATGATCATATTGAGTGCAGTAGAGTCAACTTACTGATTTTGTATTGTGGTTGAAACCTCCCGAACTCCAGTGCACAACAACTATGTCCGCTGCATTGGGTACGCAACACGGTTGCTTGGCTCAAGTGAAAGTATCAGTTCAGGTAAGCCTTGTGTGCAGTTGACGGGTTAGCTGCCACCATTGATTCAGAGAAGGGAAATTAAGAAATGCATAATTATTTAAAACAATACGCTTAAAAGCTTCTTGAGAATTCAGGCTGATGAAGTATGCGGTGACACATGCCACGAGAGAGACGTATTCATGATTCAAAGAACAAGTACTTACTGGACCTTACTAAGACCTGAGGAAATTAGAAACATTTGGAACCTGCCACCGCGGGACTTAGATATATCCAAATTTTCGTTATCAGAAAAGAAAGATTACTTTTTTATTAACAGATCTAAACTGTGGCAAAACATATTAATTATCTATTCACAAAGTATCCATTCCTTTTACCAAAATGGCAGGGTGGAAAGCCAGGTCAGAAAAGAGACTTAAAGCAGGCCTTTTTTGGTAACAAGAAATTGTCTTCAAATAAGATAGGTGTGGATCATGAGGTGGGTGTGGATCATGAAAGCCGCTCTCTGGATTTTGTTCCTAACTCTATCGAAATTCACGACAACTACCGCCTACAACTGTGTAAATGCTGTTATATTGACTCCTGATAATTATGGAAACATATTTGGTGCGATTTCCCCTTCAGAAGAGTTTAAGAATCGTTCTCTCAATATTTGTCACTGACAACATGACGGCCATTTTGGAATTATCACGAGAACAGACACAGCTATCGCCAAGCGTGTTTGGGAAAGAAAGTTTCTTCTAAGAAAACTTGCTTATTATAATAATTCTATGGCTGTCCATGGCGTACTCCTGCTGATAGCTGGTGATATTGAGAGAAACCCTGGTGATAACCGAGCGAAATGTCCTGAATGTCAAGGAACCATTGCTGTAAATCATCGAGCGGTATGTTGTAGTATATGTGATAACAAATATCATATAAAGTGTGGGAATGTAACTCCTAAAATGCATAATAACATGGCTCTGACTACAACTGTCTTATGGAATTGCCATTTATGTCTATCAAATCTCCTCCCGTTTGTTTCATTGGGAGATAAGTCTTTAACTGATCTATTCGACCATCAAGATCAGCCGACTGATATCTATAATAGCTCACACATTTCCTCGAGCACTGAATCGACGATTAACAATGCAGGTTCTAGGCAATGGTACAAGGATAATATTAGATCTAACTTCAATTTCAATTTAACTATTGCACATCTACATGTGAACGCGCTCGTTAACAAGATCGACGAAATTAAGCTGATACTCGACGAATGCGCTTTTGAAATTTTATTTATCTCGGAAACCAAACTGTGCAACTCAATAAGTAATTCACTTATTGAACATCCTAATTACCGTACCATTCGGCGTGACAGAACAAGAAACGGTGGAGGTATATTAGCTTATGTTCGATCAAACGTAATTGCTTTTAGAAGACGAAGACTTGAGCCTTCCAATCTGGAATCTCTGTGCCTTGATGTCAAAGAAAACAATGGTGTTTATTTCATCATATGTGCTTGTTATCGTTCACCAACCAAATGCAAACCAACTGACTTCCTGAGCTCAATGACAAACTCCTTAGAACTCATGCATAATACAAGAAAAGAACTTATCGTAATTGGTGACCTAAATTTTGATTTGCTATCTGACAACAGTGAGACAATTAAGTTCAAGGAATTTTGTGATCAATTCCAATTGAGTAATTCTATTCATTAACCAACAAGAGTAACCGAAGCTACCGCAACTTTATTGGATTTAATCTTATCCAGTCACCTTAATCATTTCTTGGAAAGTGGCCTACTCCATTTAGACATTAGTGATCATGACTTAGTTTTTACAGTTCGTAGACAAAAATTGCCTAAACCCGCGCCAAAAGTAATTTCTTATGGATCCATGAAACACTTTGACTAAGATCTGTTCCTTCGTGACTTAAAAAATGTCCCCTGGGATAGTGCATTTGTTTATGAGAATGTGAATGATGTGTGGGCCCACTAGCAATGCTTATACAAACAAGTATTGGATTTATATGCGCCTGTTAAAAGAAAACGTGTACGAGACGACCAGCTTCCGTGGATAACCCCCGAAATCAGGCGAGAAACATCATTTCGTGGTCGCTTATATCGCATCTCTCTAAAGAATCGTACAGAAGAAAACTGGACCGCATTTAAAAAGCAGAGAAACAGAGTAACATCTCCAAAACGTAAAGCCCTTCGTCACTATTTTGCCAGTGAGAAATCCAAATCGTCTGGTCCCAGCGAATTCTAGAAAAGACTTAAACCGCTTTTGCCAAATTCACATGGGTGTATCTCGAGCAAGATTACATTAATGGACGATGGTCAGATTTACAACAATCAAAGTGACGTTGCTGAGATCTTCAACAATTATTTTGTTGAATCTGGTCTCAACCACTCAACTGATCTCATAGAAAGTGATTTTGATCACCACTATAGTATTGATCAAATCAAAAAAATGATGATGGAAAACAAACTTGAAAGCACATTATTTAGTTTTCAGCCAGTGTCTACCAAGTATGTCCTAGAACTGTTAATTGATCTAAATAGTTCAAAAGCCTTAGGAACAGACAATATTCCACCAAGATTGTTAAAAGTATCCGCGCCTTCCTTAGCAACCCCACTAACCCGACTGTTAAACTACTGCATTGAACAATCGTGCTGGATCGATAAATGGAAAGAAAGTAACATCACTCCTGTTTTTAAGAAGGATAGTGAGGCTAATAAATCTAACCACCGTCCAGTCTCAATTTTACCTAGTATTTCGAAACTCTTTTGAAAGAGTTGTGTATAATCAGCTGTATAATTACTTTCTACCACATTTACTCTCTGATAGTCTGTCAGGATTCCTTTAAAGTGATTCAACCTGTTCAGCCCTATTAAAGATTACTGAAGATTGGAGAACAGCTTTGGATGAGAATCAAATCGTATCTGTAGTATCAATCGATCTTAGCAAGGCTTTTGATACGATCTGCCATCGCCTATTACTAAGAAAACTGAAAGAATATGGCGTTTCTACTCCATCTCTCAAGTTAATCTGCTCTTATCTCATCGGCCGACGTCAACGTGTCAAAGTGGAAAACATCTTCTCTGAATGGCGTACAGTACAAAGTGGAGTACCGCAGGGGTCCCTGCTTGGACACCGCTTCTTTAATATTTGTATTAATGATATTACCTTCATCACAAAAACATGCAACTAAGACTCCACCTGATGACACCACCTCCTACTGTCCAAGCAACTGCCTTACTGTCCTACAGTTATACACAAATGAGGACTTGTCTCTACTTGCTAAATGGCTAAATTGCAACTACTTGAAAGTCAACTCAACCAAGACACAAGCCATGGTCCTTGGATCGTCAAATTACAACTTTGACCTATCAGTGGACAATGAGCAATATCGAAATAAAGGATGAACTCAAATTGTTTGGTGTGACAATTGACAGTAAATTATCATATACTACTCATATTAAGAATATCCTTAGTAAAATACATGCCAAAGCTTGTGCTCTTAGAAGAATACGCAACTTTATCGATAGTAAAACTGCTATGAGAATATATAAGGCCTATTTACTTCCTCATTTTGATTATTGTTCTCGTCTTTTTGTTGGGCTGTCAAGCACCTTATCTGATAAAATTGAACGTACACATTTTTATATAATTAGAAAATTATTTAAATTTCCTAAATCAATTGAGTATGCTGAGTTATTAAGTCAGCTTAATCTTGAATCTATCAACCAGAGACGATTGTCTCAATCCCTAGTTTTTATATTCAAGGGATATCATAATGAAGAACCAATTTATATCAACAACTCTTATAAAATCAAACAGTGTAGATATAACCTTAGGGGTAGTGGATCCCGTATGGATCAGCCGGCTCCCAAATCTCGTTTTGGGCATCAGTCCTTCTCTTATATTGGTTGTCGGCTGTGGAACAGCCTTCCTCAAGATGCCAGGGATGCCAAAAGCATTACTATCCTTAAAAATCAGTTAACTAAGTTAAATTTAGATACCGAAGTTAATTGCAAATGCACCTTCTGCGCTTGATTCACGCCTTCTGCGTTATTTCAATAATAGATTTTATTAGCCCTTAATCTGCAATATTTTTAGCTTGTATATTTCGGGCATATAGCATGTATTTTTTTTTTTTGATATATATTTTCTCAAATTATTAATTCATCTATCATATTATAGTTTCTAACTATATTAGTTAGTATACACGTACATTTTTGTAATGAGCATCTTTTTGCTCATCAATGTTTCGTGTATAAATAAAATTATACTTACTTACTTACTTACTTAAAATGACGATTTGTATCAGGAAAAATAAAAACACTTCTGTGCAAGGTGTGCGAACGCCGGCTGCATATCACGAATTTTTTTTCGCGTCGCCAGCGTCATATTCATTGCCCATTCATGAATTGTAGTCTGCATAGAAATAACTAGTAATACATTATTCCCGGAAAAAACGTTCATTGGAGTTCGCGTTATTTTTTTCTGTCTTTTCTACATAAAATGAACTCAATTACCTCATAGTTCCATCTTGCCCCGTGTCTGTTCAGTTATAGATCACATATCAAGCCAAAAGGTAGAGACAACAAAAATTAACACACGAACGGTAGGTGAGTGTGTTTCTAATGTTCAAGGAACATTATTGTCTTCTGAGACTTAGGAATGAACAGGGTAAGGCAGGTCAAGTTGGATTGGCTCACGAGAAAAAACTTGCTGCACCTGAGGAGAATGCTTTTAGTGAATTACCGAAAAGATCTGCGACTAAATGGAATTTTCAATTTATTAAAGGAAAAAGTTGGATGTAATTTTTTTCCCAAATCTTTGTTCAATTAAACACAAAAGAGGACAAAACAGTTTGGTAGCTAATTCCGTGATCAGAATGATCAATGCCTGCACAAAAATATGGCAAAATGAAACCATACGGATCAACCGAAGATGAGATAACTGTAATCGATTTGCCATTTAAAAAATGGCAAATAATAATCATAAATAATAAATCACGATATAAGTGACCTTTAAAAGACTGGTTATAGAGTTTCAAAAAAAAAATCATAGTGAATCGTCATGTAGCATACCATGGACGTTGAAGAAAGTTAATGTCATCATATTTTATGATTACGTAGGAATCCCTCCAGTCTGTTAATTATCTCTTTCATATCCGGTCTGTCTTCAGATTCTTCTATGTGACAATTCGGTATAAGGAGTTCACCAAGATCTTGAAATTTGCTATTTACAACCCTGGTCACTTGCTCTTGTCGCCTTTCAGGATCAGGAAATTCGCTAATACAGATTTCGCAGAGGAGCACACCAAAACTGCAGACGTCAACCTAAAAACCAACAAAACAAACTACAACATCTTCAGCCGCTCTCATCGTTAACGGAAAAGGCGCACAAATTGTTAAACTCGAAACTGCGTTCACAAACTGCTTATCCGCTCCTGTATAAGACTGAAACAATTGCATACAGGCTTCCAGTTGAGTCCGTACACTCAAAACCAGGCGATGCTAGAGGGATTGGAGAGAGATCACAGAGCCTCTCCCAGTGACTTAAAGACTTGTAGTAAAAGCTAAGTCTTCCAAAACGGATGGAATTCTACTATGATTTTATACAACTCCGGCTGACATAATCTTTAAAGGTTTAGCTTTGCTCGAGACAAATCGTTTTGGGTCACCCGATGAGAAATCTGAGAAACAAATTTGGGGCTCACAATACGCACGTATTGCCTATCCAGATTATTAAACGCGACAAAGAGCAGAAACTTGCGCGGTCAAAAAAAAAAATCCCCTGAATGTGGGGAAGGCTGCTAATGGCCGACACAATTACTGAATTTTTCAAGCCATGATTTGAGAGAGGTTAAAGCATGACGATGAAAGCGGGAAGTAGCAAAATTGAAGTTCCTGCAGTCTGCTTTCAGCCGGTTTATACTTAGATTCACATATTTGCACAAACTGTGTGCAAGCGAATGTTTGGAAATTTTCAATTCAACGAAATTTTGATTTCAAGATTACGAGAATGAAAGGAATGTTCGTTTCTTCCCGACGTCCTTGGCGTGAATGTCTAACTTGAGCTCACTTATTTTAAAATTATATCTTCCCGAAATTGAGTTAAATACTATTCAACTCAATTTTGGGAAGATATAAGATCCACCTCATATATTGTGTTAGTACTGATTTATGTGAGACTCGCTGAATTGCTAACCTTACAACTGATATTTTGTTTAGTTGCATCATCTATGGCCTCCGGTGCGCTGTAAACTGCCGATCCAGGACCTTCTTTTCGACTCTGACGAACATCGTTAGCATTTCCATAATCTGACACCTCGGCTCTCCATCGGTCATTTTATCGCCACAACAGCACATTAGCACTGCTGATGTCGCGGTGAATATTAGGATGGGGCAAACTATTGTGTAGGTAGTTAAGAGCTTGTGTAACATCCAACGAAATAATGCAGACTTCTCTCTTGTAAAGTGGCTGCTCTTCGTAAAGCGATCGCAAACTACGGTCCATAAGCTCCGTGATTAATAAAAGACCCTTATCATCAATTATTGCTCCAATAAACTGAAGTAAACAAGGGTGGCGACACCTTGAAGCTATTCCTACTTTTACCTCAAATGACTCCTTGATATAGCTGTTCTCGTCACTCAGAAGTAACTGGTGAGTTTCTTTCACCGCAACATTAGTTCGGCAAAATTTCACCTGCACTACCCTTCCCCACACACCCTTTCCTAGCTCATTGTCCATCATTTGAATTTCACTTCGATTTATTAACCAGGGACGCATGTCAGTTTTATTTGAATGGCGAAAACTTCGGTGTCTTTCGGTTTGATTTGATGGCTCTCTCTCAATTCATCCACTCTTTCTCGCAGATCTGTAATCTCTTGCTCTCGATCACTTAAGCGTTGTTGTAAAATTTCCGTGCGTGTTTCATTTTGTTGCAAACGACCCTGCAATTCGGTGAGTTGAACGTGCGTCTGTTCCAGTTCATGATCTTTCGCGCTCACTTCGCAGATGTGAAATACTTTGTTCTCGAGTGGTCAACTCTTCTTCTAAAGCGGAGTGGTTTAATTCTGACTGTTTTCTTAATTCAATGAGCTCAGCACGCCTCTGTTGCAATTGCTGATCTTTTATCTTCATTGACATTTCAGATCTCTTTTACCTTCTTTGCGAGCACGTAATTCTTTCTCCAAAGAAGTAATCCGGGCTTGCCACTGTTTCAGTTGCTGATCTTTTGTGTCCAACTGACTCTTTAAATCCTCAGAACTTTGCTCTTGAGATCTTAACTCTTCCCTTAAGAATTCCGCCAAAGTGCGGCTTTTGAAGCTTAAAATTTTGTCGACGAATCTCGGAGCGTCGCGCCACGAATTTAAAACACTTGGACCGATGAAAAGTATCAAATCTTGAAAAACAACATCAAAACATATGTTGACAGCAATTTGAGCAATCGTTGATTGTTTTGTATACACAATCTATTTGAATTTATCCGACCATCTTCTCGATAGAGACATTGTGTTGTGTTCTTAGGCAAGACACTTTACTCTCACAGTGCCTCTCTTCACCCAGGTGTTTAAATGGGTACCGGCAATTAATGCTGGGGGTAACCCTGCGATGGACTAGCATCCCATCCAGGGGGGAGTAGAAATACTCCTAGTCGTTTCATGCTATGGAAACCGGAGTTAAGCACCGGACACCGATGGGCCACGGACTCGTAAACAGACTTTACCTTTTATCTTCTCGCTAGGTTAAAAATAGGTAAAAAGTAACCCGTTATTTAACTATACACTAAACAAAATAATCGACTGAAGATCTGGATTTTGGAAGGCAAAGTGTAGTCCTTTTTGATCTCCGAAGGATTTTCTCCGATGTTCTCATTTCCCATTTCAAATTTTCTTCTTGCTTATTTTTCTCTGTCTTTCCCTCTTCTATTGATAAGATGAAAATTATTAACAGTTTTTTTCGTAATAGGGCTAAATAAAGGGACTTTGCCTGTTTCACCATTGAATAATTGTTAACGCATGATTGAAACAGGTAGAAGGAGCAAAATTAGTGGTGACGCAAAGCTTAGTGAACAAGTCTGAGGACAAAAGTGAAGTTTCAGTGATTTCCTTCTCAATCAATCTTCACCCACTCGAGGGGTTGCTCTCTGCGAGAAAATCTCTCCAATTCGAAGGTAATTAGAATAGAGTCTGCAACGCATAAAAATTTAACTTTTTACTCCGTTGAAAAATAATCTTGAGGTTAATGGCAGTACCATCAAGTCCTGTGAAGTAGAGCGTGACCTTGGCGTCTCCTTGGATTGTGACTTGACTTGGCACATCCAAGTCTCTCACCAAGCTGCACACGCAAACAAGTTGTTAGGTTTCATTAGGAGTAACTCTAGGTTTATTCGCAGTACCTCCGTAAGGCGCACATTATACCTCGGGCTAGTTCGTGCTCATCTTGGCTATGCGACCCAGGTCTGGGCGCCCCAAAGCATTGAACTAATTTCTAAACTGGAAAGTATCCAAAGACGTGCTACCAAATCCATTCTTTGCTTGCCTTTTTCAACAAATATCTCTTACAAAGAAAGACTAATGTCTGTAAACCTACTTCCTGTGTGCTACTGGCACGAATTACTACATCTAATAATAATAATAATAATAATAATAAACAATCTTTAAGGAGGAAGCGCCCGTCACGTAAATACGTGGTTTTCAGAGAGGTCCTCCGTAAAAATAAAAAGTATTAAAAGCTAAAATAAGAAATACAAATGTCACAGATCTAAAACGGCGTATATCTAAAGTTTTATCCATCATTTAAATATTTATCCATTAAGAATCTTGTAAGGGTTTCCTTAAAAATTTTGCATGGCATTGGCCTTCTTAAAAATACTGGGAGGGACATTCAGTCATTTATAAAACGGAAGTAGGACACCCTCTTTCCGCATTCCGTTTTAGGTTTAGGCAGTCTAGGTAAGTAGCCGTTTCTAGTGTTGTAGCCATGCGAACTTCTCAATGTCGATTTAAAACTTTCAAAATGTTGCGGAATGTCTCCTTTGATTGCATTTTCTACGGTGGTGCAACGATGAAATAGACGTCTTCCAGCCAGAGGGAGCCAATTTAGGCACTTTTGAGCTTCTGAAGAAGACATCTTGCCTAATTTAATTTTCTTCGCAAATTTGTTCTGAAAACTTTGCAATTTTTCCATTTCTGATTTTAAACCGGGTTGATCTCCCCACACTGTGTCGGCATAGTCTAGGTGTGGCAGCACTAGCCCATTGTAGAAGGCTATGCGAGTTCTATTGTCTAACATATGAAATATTCGATTAAACAAAGAAAGACGATGACCTAATTTCTTTAGCAAATTGCTGATATGTGGCTTCCAGCTCCATTTTGCATCCGTTGTCACTCCCAGATATTTGAATGACTGCACGCGATCGATTTGTGCACCATTTGGTTGCAACTCAAAGTCTTCAAATAAGGATAACATCCTTTTACTGCCTGCCAGCATAAATTTGGTCTTCTTGACATTTATAGTCAACCTGTTATCAGTGTACCAGTTACTGATTTGAGTGAATTCACGTTCCAGAGCAAGTTGAAGTTCTTGACGTGTTGATGCGTCACAAAATAGAACAGCATCATCTGCACACAAAATCATCCGGGTCTCTTTAACAGCATTTGGCAGGCTATTAATGTACACATTAAATAGCAAGGGGCCCAAAATGCTGCCTTGTAGCACGCCAAGTGTGATGGTATGTGGCTCTGATAATTCTCCGTTTATCAAAACACTTTGCTGTCTATGAGTAAGATATGATCTGAACCATCTTAAAGATCTTTCAGACAGTCCTAAATGCTCGAGCTTGCGTAGTAGCACTTTGTGGTTCAGAGAGTCAAACGCCTTGGAAATATCGACAAACAGTAGACCAGTTACTTTACCTTTGTCTATAGATTGAAGAACCCAGTTGTTCAATTGTGAGATAGCTTGTTCAGTGCTATGCCCACGCCTAAAGCCATACTGGTGTTGATACAGAAAATCTAGCTGATGTAGATGGGCATTCAACTGGGAATGCACCACTCTTTCTACAACTTTACTCAATACTGGCAATACAGAGATAGGCCGTTAGTTCTCAACTTGCAGTCGATCATCAGACTTGTATAAAGGAGTAACACGTGCAACTTTCCACAGATCAGGGACGTTACCATCGCTAATTGATCTATTCACAAGATAGGTGATTGACGGAGCAAGCTCCGCCTCAGCATCTTTTAGCAGCCTTGATGGAATTCTGTCAAGTCCAGCTGCCTTATTAACTTTCAAAGAATGCAAAATGCTTTGAACAGTGTTCTGTTCAACCCGTTGAAAGTCCAAGATGGATTTGATATCACTCTGCTTGTTTGCTTCTTTCACTGTTTCATATTTCTTCCATGCGTCCTTACTCACAGAGCGCAATCGACCAGCAACTTTGCTGCCAATGGCAGCGAAAAACTTGTTGAATTTTGTTGCTACGCTTTTTGGCTCCGATAATAAACGTTTCCCGTCATGTACTTGAAAAGGAGAGCCCCACTGATTATTGGAACCAATCACGGAGTTAAGCGAGTGCCACATGTCCTTAGGATTCTCAGCTGACTCAATTAGATTTTTGTAGTGCAATGCCTCCGCTGATTTTACCTTTCTGTTCGTAAAGTTTTTCAATCTACGATACTCATTCCACTGTTCCTGATTGCCATATCTCTTCGCAACTCTTAATGCATAGTCTCTTTCAGCCATCAGTTCTTTAAGATCATTAGTGATCCAAGGTTTAGACGCATGTTTTGTTCTAATTCTCTTTAAAGGAGCATGCTGGTTTGCAACATCAACAAAAAGATTATTCCAGGCGACTACAGCATCATTAATATCGTCAAAAGATTCTATAACACTCCAGGGAACGCTAGCAATGTCTTTCCGAAAATGATTTTTATTGTAGTGTTTAAAAGATCTTACGTCGCGGATTTCCACGTGAGCTTTGCAAACTCCGGCTTTCTTTACTACGAAAGTAACAGAATGATCACTTGCTCCGAATTCCTGGACTCCATGCGAGACAATACGGTGAGTGTTATTAACAAACACAAGATCAATTGCCGTCCTTGCGAATTCCGTCACGCGTGTGGGCTCTTTGACGAGTTGAATCAGACCATGGAGACGAGTGGTTTGCATTAATCTAGCTTACTTTTCCAGTTTTTTTGCATTAATCTAGCTTACTTTTACAAGGATACACAGAATATGATTCACTTAGATCCATCCGTTGTTCCCTTCGTGCACGAATGCGCGCATAGGACCTGTACATCCGTAATGAGCTCTCAATCCTTTGTGCCTAAAAATGCAGGACTTTTACCTTTCAGAAGTCTTTTTTCATTAGAACCACTAGAATCTGGAACCTACTTATTAGTAGACTTGACCTAGATAATGTTACCCTTGAGAACTTTAAATCTGTTCATTACGGTTATTACTCGTGGGCTCTAGCAATAAACTATGACCCGGATTCTCCAAGGAGCTTCAAAAGCATTTGCTTGAAATGTAACACAGCCAGGTTTTTATACCAAGAAATTAGCTGCTGCATGCGATTTAAATTGCTACTTTTATATACTTTATACAATTATAAATATTTATTATATATACTTTATATATTATTTATATACTTTAAATACTTTTATGTTCTGGGTCCGCAGTAATTGGCTTCAGCTGTTGCGGTGTCCCTGTCCAAATTTTAAAGTTATTATTAGTGTATTGTCATATTCTTATTACTAGGCTTGTATATCTTCAGTTTTTTTTTTATTCTTCAGGCCCTGAAGAAAAGCTAATAACCACCAGTATTGGTACACAGTAATGGCTTTTTTACTTCTTGAAACAAAATGATGAGTTGACAGAACCTCGAATAAGTATTACTTGACAAATTATTCAAAAAGAATGCAGAGGTGATGTCTTGTCAACACGGTCAATTTTTATAGAGACATTGTCTCCAACTTTAAATTTTGTAGGTTGGGTTTTTTTTACTTTGGGTTACCATTTCGATGTTGTACTTTTCCAGATTTTCAGGTTTTTTTTGTCATTTTCTTGGTTGTTCCTCATGATTTTCACATTCTCTATGGCTTTTAATACCATAAACAGCCTCATATGGTGTCATCTTTATTGCTCGATGGTAGCTTATGTTTCTAGTAACACTTGAGGAAGGGGTACTCATTATTAACGCTCTCGTATCCTCTTTCCAGGATCTATTTGATCTTTCAACCCAACCTTGAGTGGTTGGAGTTCGTGGAGAATGATGAGCCACTTTAATGCTATTTTCTTCATAAAATGTTTCCATCTTTTTGTTTGCAAATTCTTTACCATTGTTGGTTAGGATTTTTTTTGAAAAGCCATAGGTGTAGCAGTAGCGTTTGAATCCGCTAAGTACTTCATTGGCAGGTTTGGCGCTCAGAGGTGTTACTTAAACATACTTAGTATGATGGTCAGTTATGTTCATGGCCCATGTGTGCTTTTCAGTACAATCACAAGGGCAGTTACGGAAGTCCATTAAATCTATCTCTAAGAGAGATAGAAATGTTGGAAATTGAATAGGTTTATCAACAACCTTAACATGGCTAGTAACAGACTGCTGCTCAACATGAATTGGACACAGACCAACAAATATGGCTACCACTTTCACATTGACTTCCTAACAGTTGTTACTGATCCATTTACAAGTTATTTGTCGACCCCGATAAAAAGTGCAGTTGTGAGCGAGAGCCAACACATTATGAATTTCCCTCTTGGGGACAACGTTTTTCTTGTTTTGCGTTTTTATTGAGTTTTCTGAACACACCCACTGCTTTGTTATGGCTGTTGATTTCTCCCACTTCGACAGCATGGGTTCTTCTGATTGAATTCCAAGCTGCGTCTCGGCCTGGTATTTGAGATAGGCTTTTGCTTTATCGAAGAATGAATCCTCCATAAAAAGCGTTATATGCGATTCCTTTTTGGCCTGTTTGTTTTTTAAGGCATTCAACTGTTCGTAAAATATTTCTCTACGTACACATGGTACATGAGGTTCAGTCATGTTTCGAGCTCGAAGTCCTGGTCTCTACCGAATGTGCACGTTTTTTTCTTTACGAATATTTCAAGAACAAGTTTGGCCGAGGGGAGGGAGGTCTGGGGTTAATTGTCAACGACACGCACCGTGGTCTAATGGAGAGAACAGATGTCTGCAAAGCTAGAGGTTGGTGGTTCAAATTGTGGTAAGAGTAATATAAAAGAATAAAAGAAGTATTATAGGGGTGAAGTGGAAGTGAATTAGGTGGGAAATATAAAAGATCCTGCGGGGTGGGGTAGGTTATATTCTCAAAGAAAATTGTGTGGGTGACAGGTTATTAGAGAGAATAAGTGGATGAGAAATCTTCATCTTTCTTCTCTTTCATCTTTCATTTGATTCTTTTTCAAACCCACCCCCCCCCCCCCTCAATAGCCATGCCCCTATTTTTCATCCACACCACAAAAAGAAAAGGCCCTTTTTCAGACAGTTATAAAAAAACTGGTTCAAAAAAAATTAAACTGGTTCAAAAAAATCGAACTGGTTTGGAAAAAAATTAAACCAGAAGATAAAAATGAACTACAACATATACATTACAATGATAACAGTATGCAGAGTTGTCTTAGTTTCCAATTTCACAAATTTTTTGATAATTAGTCACAAACCACTCATACTAACAATTCTACCAGCAAAAGAACTTAAAAATTTAGGGGAAAAAATCACTTTAAGACACCATGTCACCATTTAAAGCTTCAGTGTTTCAAAATTTCCAAGGTAAACATTGAATGTTTGAATTTTAGTTAATAATCTCTTACTTTTTATCTGGGAGAACAATTTCTCAAAATCTAAATGTTTTGGGGAAATTGAATGAAAGAGCAATAAGTACACATTCATATACAGTGTGATTTTCTACTTCATTATGCATGGTGTGCTCAATTAAGTGAGTAAAAATTTATGAAACAACTTAGATATCAAATCGTTTGTCTACCTGATGGTACATCAACACAGCTCATTGACCTTGCACACAAGGAAAAAAAAAAATAACAACTTAATGCTACAAATCACAGCTTCTGTTGGAATGTTTGTTTACATTCTTATTGGTCACTTGTAGATTTGTTGATAATTGTGAAACCAAGGGAAACTGACATTGCCCATAGCACACAAATATCAAATTTTTTTCACTAACTGTTGAACATGTGAATATTCATACTAGTCTATTCTGCTTTTAGTATTAGAATGCTAGACAACAGCTTGATTTAAGCTCTATTCCTGTTAAAATGAAAATATTACTTTGCACACATGCAAGTGGCTTCTGTGCTCTGACACTATATAATTATGTCAAGTTCTTTGTCCTTAAAGATTGCTTTGCATTCAAGAACTACATACTACTGTAGTTTCCTGAAAACTGCATCTATCAGGATCCTCGAAGAGTTCTTCAAGTGTCTTGCTCCTTGATTCACGATATTTGAGCCTCCCTTCTCAATCTTGAAGTTCTAAATAGTTTTGTTTCACAATACTTTTGATCAGTACTGAACATCCACTAAGACTAGTAAAATTAAGTCAAAAATTAACTTAAAGATAACCTTCCAGTTCTAGTCCTACAATTGTGTAGACAATTCCACTTGAATCTTTCTCTTTACCAATATATTGCACAGTTCCTCTGGCTGGACTGTCCTTAATAAATGTCACAACTCTTTCATCAATCTTAAGCACTCTATCAATTCCTTGCAATGACCTTTGCTCATGTTTTCCCTCCCAAAATGACAGTATTGAATCCTTAAGACGTGTTTTTAGTTTAGCTTGAATAGTTTCTTCTTTCTTCACATGTTTTGGGATTTTATCTCTTGCTCATCTTCTGGTGGTGTCAATTTGTCCAGTCCAACAAAAACACCAGAGTCTGGTGCACAGGTAAAGTATCACTTGTTTCTAAATGACTGTTCCATCACATGTTCCCAAACCTAGATTTTTCTAGATATGAGGAACCACAAATTATAATCATTAGTATTGACGACAATTGCCAACATTACCCACCATTATCATCATGACAATCATTATAACCACTGTCATTATCATTAACATCAGAAGATTGTCGTCATAACCAGTAAAGATTTAAAACCACATCAACTACTCAGTATCTAGTTTATAACACACACCCTAATATCAGGAAGCAGGATTTTAAGATCTATATATAATCCATACTGCAAAAATAAGATTATTCTTTTGAAGGCCACACTCAACCAGAGCACTTAGCATAATGTTGTTGTTATTGTCCAAGAACTAAAATATTGTAGTTTAAATTGCCACTTTAACTTAATAAAAATCAGCAGGCAAATATAACTATTTGGTATTCTAGAATCCATGGTTGGGTGCTTTCACAAATGTCAACTTACTCAGGAAACTGATGAGGTTGTTGTGGATAACACTGGTGTTATGGATTGCAGTATTAGTTAAGTGTTTCAAAAGTAAACAAAGTCAGGAAGTTTCCTAAATGAGGAGATCTTCAGTAATAATTTCTGGAATTCAAAAAGCCAAATCTTGCAGAAAGGTCACAACTGAGAGGAACGAAGGCGCTTTGCCATTAATACTAGTTTGTAAAATTCTCAGCTATCTCTGCAAAAAAAGGTGGAGGTCAGCTTCAGAAATTAATCAGAGAGCAGAGAGATAATTTCCATGCTAACTGGCTAACATAATGAAAAAACTTGCTTTTGGTTGTTTTTGTTCTTTATTAACAGTAGCATTATCTTATGAACAGTAGCAAATTTCACTGGGTTCACCAAGATAAACCCAAAAATTTCAACAACAAAATAATAATGCACAAGATCTGACACAAATCTAAGGGTAGAGTCGATTTACAAAAGAATGAACTATACTGTTACGGTTTTAACCCTAGGTGGCAGTCCATGTGACATGAGATTGTCCACACAAGTAAATCAAGAGAAGTGAATTTTCAAAACTATAAGTACGCACATCAAAACCTATGAATCTAAAACGAAACCGAATTAGTGTGAATGAAGCATTTATATCCTCCCTTCAGTATATTTAGTTTTCTAGGAAGGTAGAAATGGAAGACAAGATTCCAGTAGTTGAAATCAACTTCATTAAGTCTGAAGGAGTTAACTAAATACTCAAGAGATGAAACTACAAGCTTAACTTGGTGTAACATGTAAACTTCATGATAATTTTCGTTTGTTGTGTTGCTGTCTGTACGAAATTCACACAATGTTAATTGTAACAGTCAGCAACACGACTTGACTAGTGAATGAGTACTTACGATGAGCTCAACTCCAAACCAAGTTCCCAGATTGGGCGGTAATTCGCGGTAATTCGCGGTTTATCCTCCGTGCGACATGCAAGGCGTAACGATTTACGTTCAATTCCAGCAAAGCTACTTTAGTCAAGTCCAGAGGCTGTTCAGCCTCAGGAACACCTTCTAAGATCTCGCCTCGCAAAACTTGTATTGGTGTAGTCTTCGTCGAGAGGCCGAGCGACATTAATAGGCTTTTTTCAACTGTGTCCGACACGATCACGTAGAAGAATATACTTAACACTAGGTGGTTCGTCCATTTCGTACCGAGGACACAGGAACGACGATTTCAACTTCACTGTAAACAATCCATGCATTGTTCACGATGAGAATCGAGAAACGACGCCATTCAACTTGGGAATTTCCCTTGCCTCGACCTTATGAAGAATAGGCAAGCTATTTTTAAAACATATCACTACGTCATCTTTCTAAGAAAGTTTAGACTCGAATTCGCACGTGCCCCAATGATAAGCGGTGTGATCTGGTCTGTACCTGATTTCGATTTCTAAATAGAACCTTTAGATCATTCTATGCACATACGTCAGCTAATTATCAAAGGATAGCTCATTTTGGAAAATTTTAATTGATAAAAAATTGTTATTTTTCAACTGAGTCAAGGCTAAAGATCAAAACTGGTGGGTGGATGAGAGAACCAGCATGTAGCACGTCACAGCTAAATTGTCTTTATTCTGCAGCATCACCATTATCTTCAAATTTTCAATTCGGGTCACAGATATTTCGAAGGTTTTTCATTTTCCAAAGAAGTTACATATTTCGCATGTTTAAGCCTGCTCTCTAAACATTTTGGGTTCCAGGCCGCAGAGAACTGGGTTCCCCTTCAGTCGAGTCTTTCAGTGGAACTCCGCTTTTTCGAACTCCCAAAGGAAATGGGAAACTTTTCGAGTTAGTATGTTTCTCGCTATCTGTTGTCCTGTTCCGATTGTGCCTAGCAACTTTAGAGCTGCTTTGACGTTTATAGTAGCTTTTTGCTGTTGGAGAAATTTTTGCCTCTCTTAGCTCTTAGCAATTTTTCAACAAATATAGATTTAGAGCACATATCAAGCACGGAAGAGTCAACGATATCATAGAAAACTTCAATTCATACGAATATCTTGACCTCTAACCTTTTTAACACTCAGCCTGTCACTTGTCAACGTTTCGCTGGCCGATTGCGATTTGTAGTCCGTACCCGCGGGGTGTGGAAATTGAACCTTGCCTGGGCGGGGTGGGAAGTAAGAACCGGAACAGTCAAGTCCAAGTATTTTACCTTGAATAAGGAGGTGTTTAAAGGTAAATAATTCACTTTCACGAGGAGATGACTCGGAAGTGAAGGTCTACAAGAAAGTCATGGTCGTTAATCTTGCCTTCACAAAAAAATGACCATAACTGAAATCCAGCACTTAGGTAGGACTTTAGAACACAATTTTGACCGGGGGGTGGGGGGGGGGGGTTGGTGGCGGAAATTTAAACGAGCCAAACTTCAAAAGGTACAAACGCCCATGAGGTTGCCACGGGGGGATATTGGAGTTTCGACTTGATCGACGCATTGGTTCGAGTTAGCAGAGATTTCAAGTGATCTGGTGTGAGTTACAGAGACAGCTAGATAACTTTAATCATACATGGTAAAATCCTTCAGCACATTTAAGAGTACAAAATATCTAATTCTGCCCAGCTAAACTAACCGTTAACACAGTATTATAAGAGTAAAAACCTATTTTATCATTAAAGCTGCTTTTCTAGGATGCCGCGTCTCGTTCAAAAGTTACAATGACGCACTTTACGTACATGTAAATTCGCTGTCAAGAAATTGTTGATCGGAGTTCATGGGAAAGGCTGTTCCACAACATAGCACCCCATAGGAAAAGCCCCTCCTCAATTAGTTGGTTCGGAGTTGTGTAAAGGCCAATTTATCCTCAGAAATCCTCAGTCGCTACGAAGTAATATCATTTCGGGTTATAAATCAGGATACAGTTAGCGGGGTTATACCGGTACTACAGTCAAACCTGTATCAAGCAGCAAACCACGGGGAATGGAAGTTAACCGTTTAATACAGGTTCCACAAATGAGGGAGTACTATAAAAAAAAAAAAAAAAAAAAATTAAAAAAAAAAACACACACCCGCACACACACACACACACCATCCACACCATAATTGACCACTTGATTTACAAAATTTGTTAATTGTTTGCACCTCACGGTCTCTTAAACTTTTCTGATTGCTTTCTGGTTGGTGTTAGTAATGTTTGCCAGCACTGTGCGACAGATGCACGTAGTGCAACAATTCTTTTTAAGTTTTACTTCAAAGAAGCGAGCAACGAACGAAAAATCCGCGAGCATTGATCGGGGAGGCCGGTGGCTTGCTTCACTGAAATTCTCTCAAAAACGAAAAAAAAAACAAACAAACAAACAAACAAAAAAAAACCCTATACAGAGTGATCAATGCGAGTTCTTTGACTTCTTAGAACACCGTCTCATGAAAATTACTGGTAGCTACTTCATCATTTCTAAAGAATACTATAGCAAGAAAGTCGCAAATCCAAGAGCACCCCGCGACCATAAGGAAAAGCCGCCTTTTTTAAAATGTGCGCCCAGTAATCAGGTGAGAAACTGTAAGCAGCAAGGATGTCCAATGCTATACTGCGGAATGACCTTAAAAGTGCCAGGTATACGTAAGAAGCATGATAAACATTAAACCAATCGCACGCTCTTACTTCAAACCTTACTGTAGTAGCTGTAAAGGAAATAGCAAAACTTGTTTGTTCATGAGGTCTTTCTACCTAACACAAAATGACATGGTAAATGCCTTTAGCTGACAGTATTCCTATCATTTTTCATTCCATTCCTTTGCGGTTTGATGCCTTTCTTCATTCTGAATATAAAAATAAATTTTTGAAATTTTAACATGATTAAAATCAATGACCATGTCTTCATATTTCCAGGGGTATTTATACACCAGGAGCCCGTTTCTTTGAAAGTCCCCTTAATTTAACGGGCCCGTAAAGCTGTTCTGTTTTCATTCAAGAAAACAAGAAAAGGATTTCAAAAGTTTTGAAAATGATACAATAAAACTATCAGCTAAAGAAAAAAAAAAAAAAAGGACTGGTTTGGGAGCCAGAACCCGATTTCCTATCCTTTAAATTTTGATATTAAAACATGGCTTCGGGCCCGTTAAGTTACCGGGACGTACTTTCGAGAAACGGACCCCTGGGTCAAGTTGTATAAAGGGCCGATAGCGCTGTCCAACAGGTAAAGCACTATCCAGCTGATAACTGAGAGCAAAACGTACTGCGCTATCCACCAGATAAGGATTTCTCCACTAAATAGAGTTATCCAACCTTCGAACAACCGGGTCTAGAGAAATCCCTCTGTAGCACACATACCATTACAATTACAGCGTTTATGGCAGAGCCCAACAAACCAATTTTAATTGGGTTCCTCAAGTTCATCAATGATCTCCTGTATGCTTGGTCTCGCCCCAGGCTCTGATTCCAAACATCTCCGGATAAGGGCTCGATTCAATTTGTTTTTAACCCTGGCAACTTGCCTAACACGCTTTTGCGGATCTGGCATTTCTCGGATGCACACCTCACAGAGGAGGACGCCAAAGCTGTACACGTCAACCTGAACAAGATAAAGGACGACAATGAAAGAAAAATACGGCACTGCACTATAGTTAAGTAGGTCTAACGACTCAAAATCTGGCAATCCATATCTAATCTATATAAGTTAAGTATGTTGACCTTTTTAACAACATTTGTAAAATTAATATCAATGTCTGTTACACGTAAAATTGCGAAACCTTAGGTTTGGGGTGATTCATATCTCTACATGCATATGCAATTCACAAATATCTCAGACAAGAAAAAAAAAGCTAACCTTGACGGTTTGAATTTTAGTGAATGCTTCAGGGGCACTATATATCATAGCACCAGGAGCAACTGTCATGGTCTGCTGCATAAAGTTGGCTGTTCCATAATCTGACACTTTGGCTCGCCAACGTTCCCCTTGTCGCCAGAGTAGCACATTTGCACTGCTGATGTCGCGGTGAATAATGGGAGTTGGTTGCTTTTGGTGAAGGTAGTTTAGTGCCAGAGCCACATCCAGGGAAATAAAAGAGATTTCAACTTCAGAAAGAGCTCTCTGTTCCAACAGAGTGCGTAAACTTGTTTCCATCAGCTCTGTTACAAACAGTGGATTCCCTTCGTCATTTGTAGCTCCGATGAACTGCAGCAAACAAGGGTGGCGGCATCTTGAGGCAATTTCCATTTCTCGCTCAAACAATTTGCGGTTGTGAGGAGAGAGAATCAACTCATGAATCTGTTTCACTGCAACAGAACAACCACAATATTTGCCTTCGACAACGCTTCCCCAGCCTCCTTTGCCGAGAAATTTACCAGTCAGCTGAATGCGATCCCGTAAAATGACCCACTCAGGGGACTGTTGGCGTTGATAATCACGTAACTCATCCTGAGCAGTGGACAGAGTTGTTTCCAGTTCAATAATTTCCTGATCTTTTGCCTCCAATTGATTCTGTAAATTAGCAGTTTCTTCAACTTTTTCTTGTAGCTGCCCTCGGACATCCCTCAGTTCTTCATTTCTCTCTTGCAATTGTCCACGTAGGTCTGTCAGCTGCTGCTCCATCTCCTGTAATTGTTTTCGTAAATTTTCTTCACGTTGTTCTTTCTCCCTCGCCTGTTCAAGTAAGTTGCGCTCTCTAAGCGCCTTCTCTCCTAGTTCTGGTTGTAAATGCATCGTCACCTTCTCCTTCAGTCCTCTTGCCACCCTGTGAACATTTCCTTCTTGCTCCTTTTCCTTCGTCGGTCGCTGGTCTGTTTACAAGATGAAAAGTCAACAATCTATTGTAAGTTTAAAAGCAAAATAAGAGACCGTGCCTGAACAGGAGTAGAAAATATCTAATTTTCGTTCTCTAGTTGAATTCTCCTGAGCTCGCCTTGAAATGGCGGGAAACTGTTACAGTCATCGATAATTCTTTTAGAACCACAGCCCGGATGTGAGGTCTGCTATGTCTCAACATAAGTACCGTCTTGAATTTGGATCTTTCTCTTACTTTAGTTCACCAAAACCGCACCTTTGACATGCTGTATTTCTTTTTGTTTGTTTTCTATAAGATAAACGAAATTCATTTTAAACGTTAGAACAATTGGATTTCTTCTCCATACTAATATTACGGTGCAAAATAGAAGGCGTTTCAGAGCCCGCTGGGCGGTGACGGATTTGTGACTGAACAAGAACGATCCTGAACTTTAATTACACGCCTCTTAAGAGCACCTAAGTGGTAAGACGCCTCTTTAGTGCAGGTGGCCTCACGACAAGTAAAGGATTGCGGCTTATCACGCGGTCGATAATACTAATAAGACAGTTAAAAAAAACAATGAGGACTGTGATGGTGATGATAAACACTACGCCACTCATGACAACCTTGCTCAAGAGCAAGCTGATAACGAAAAAATGCGTTTCAACCTCTACATAAACGGAGCACGCGACCAAAACCCAAGTCAGCGCTCTAGTGCCGAGGAAGATCAAATGTATTTATTTACATTATTTACAATAGCTTTGATGTACGTGCCATTTGTCTCTTGAGAAAAATTGTCTGGGCGCTCCTCTGATGATCCCGCCTTTTTTCTGGAATTATTCGCAACTGCCACTGCTTTATTCAAGATTTTAATGATATCCTTAGCCTGAAGAGCAAAAATGTTATACTTGTTATGAATTCTGTCAATAGCTAACAATTTACCGAGACAAGCACTTTCGAGCCTTCGGCTTATAATCTGTATGATACCTGAAGGGTGTTTGCCTGAAGACAAGAATTTTACCTGCAAGACAAGGGGTAAAAAAAAAGCTGTGCAAAAGAAAAAGATGTCTCGAATGGGCATTCTCGAATGTTTACGTTCGAATTCAATAATCTGTCTGGTTTGGATATCAATCCGAAGTGACTTTTCCTTCGATATGATTTTAGGAAAAGCAAGGAAAGGCTCAATGAATGTAATGACATCACAAAAAATTATCTTTGCCTCTGAAATCACAGTGACTGTACGTATTCTGGGCAGTCTGCAACCTTTTTTATTTTCTTTAAAGTTAAAAACCTACACCGCTAAGTTCCAAGGAAGGCATTTTACCTTAAAGTTAATCTCAACCTGAGTACCGAACAGGGTGATATTAGTTACCCCAAAGACAAAACCACGCCGAGGAACGCCTGTCAAAAAATGACTCCATTTTAAGACTATATAAGATACCCTTCTGCAACCCTTGAAACGAATCCATTTACTTTGTCAACCTGGCTCTCTCTGACCCTAACCCTAGTAAAACTGGGCAACCTTCATTGGTTCTAATGAGAGAACCCATATGAGTTCCAAAGCCTGGTCTTGCATATTGTTTTTCTCTAAAGAAGACAAGATTTTCGATGTAAAGTCGTCGATGAATTAGCAGGCTATATGAATTTCTCTGCACTTACATGATGGGACTTAAAAGCGTAAAGCTTATATCCAGTGGGGCAAGGTTGACTGCACACATAGCCAAATACTGTTTTGTCATCTGCATGTACAGCAATTAATGATATTCCCTTGATAGGATGTAGCATCTACAAAAAACATATAACATAAAAAACAAAAACTTGAAAACAGACGTAGATTCTCTATAGAGAACTAAAATATGTTCTGATCACTATGTGAGATAAATAAAACAAGAGAGTTTGCAGCTCAAATTCTGATAAAATAGATAGATTGTAAAAAATTGTGATTGCATTAAAGGGCCCTAGTCACCCTTAATGCAATGCGTGAGGAAGCAGTGAAATCGGCCATTTTCGATGCCATCGATATTCTGAAATTTTTACTGTCGTTTTCAGATCGCATTGCATCGGCACAACTAGCCTTCTTTCGAGTGAAAATTTATTATTGAGAGTTAGTTGAACTATTACGTGAGAGATTTGCAGGTAAATTTTTGGACGTGCAACGTCAGAATTCCCGTATGTAAACATAAACATGGGCGTGGCTGACTAGCGCCCTTTAAGAACTGGTTTAAATTTTCTGGATAAAAATAATACATAAACAAATTCTAAATTCTTTTTTCTTACTCGATTAAGATTAAAATGTTCAATCCTGACATTTTCCAGGTTAAATTGTACACTGACTCCGTACATCACACGCCGCATTCGCATTGCCTGTGCCAAAAAAAAAAAAAATTTAAATTTACAGCAGCATTATTTATTATTATCAGACTGGTTTACTACTAAAAAAATTTGTAACCCTATACACTGAATGCAAATATGGCGTCCAATTTGTATTGCCATTGTTCTGGACTCACTAGCCTAGTTGTCTTCGCGTGGAAACACAAAAGGATTATTACATGTGTGAGAGGCTACTAAGTCCAGAACAATGGCAATTCAAATTGGACACCATATTTGCATTCAATGTAGAGCCAAACTCAAACATAAATGTTACAGGTAGGTCTACATGCCTACATGTAGACCTGTAACATTTACATGTGTGAGAATTTAAATTCAACATTTACATGTAAGACCTGTACATGCCTACATGTGTGAGCCCCCAGTGTTTAATCACAATCATCATATCAAATTTGACTGTTTGGCAAAGTTCAAAATAAAGCTGTTTTGCTATTTCAGCACCACCTTATTCTGCAATGATACATGGTGGCTTTGAACACACTCCAAAGATTGTTTAAAAACTCCTGTTAAATTCAGTTTAGAGTTGATTTTGACTCACATTCACTTCATTAACATATAAATATTAGTAATAAAATTACTCCAGCGATTATAGGGATGCACCCATTATGATCAGTCAAGAATTTTCCTATCTTAGCAAGAGTGCATAATTTTAAAATGGCTGCCTCATTAACTTTGTCATTGTTACCATGGAAGCGACCGGTTAAAAAGGTTCGATTCCAAAGAGCATAAAAGAAAGATACGAAGTTTTTGAAGACTGAATTAAATTAACCTATCAAATTCTAATAGAAACTGGCTTTTTATCTCGATATAAGTGAAAAACAATCAAAATAAAATAGTTTTTTCAACATCAAAAGGAAGATTTACAAAAGAATTCCAAAGCACCTGAGCAATTGTACTAAAACATTTATTCTCAGCAGACTCAGGGAATATCTTTTAATTAATTGTTCATATTAACAACACAGCACCAAGCAAAGGGAGCTTATAGGCAACTTTGAACGAGGTGAATCTTAATTAATGCTGATTGCAATTATATATAAAAAAGCGGGGCTATCATTTTTTTCTTTTGCAACAGGCGTATTAATGTAAAATTAGGCTCAATCAGGCATGATCTTATCAAGCATTTTCAGTGTTTATAGGGAGCAAAAAAGTGTTGAAACACCAACTCACAAAAGAATCAATTATAAACGGTCCATTTTATAACACCATATAAAAAGTGTAAGTTGTTGCTGTTAAGGGATCCAACATATATTCATCAGCTAACTGTAATTAGAAGATCTTAAGTTTTATTCAAGAACCAAATTTAAGACAGTTTGTGTTACAGTCTACCCCATATTAGCTTATAAAATCTGCATCGAATTTATAAAGAATTGACCATCTGTACAGCTTGGTATCATGCAATTAGAAATGATCACTTGACTCTGATGCATATTGCGCCTTTTTGTCAGCTAGGTTGACAAAATGTCACTCACAGTTCATCAACAAAAAACAACTCTTGCAAAGGAACACTTCCTGAAAGAGAGCTACATGATCAACTGGAGCTAATTGTTAAATCAAAGAGGTAATCACTTACACAGTTTTTCAAAACCTGGACACACACAGGTTCCAAATTTGGTCCCAAGACAACATCTTGACATCCTAAAAACTTAAATTGAATATGATTGTTCATAATTAATATTGACTCTAATTTTTTAATCATTCTTTGTTAACGAAGCTTGATCAGATTATTGAAAAGAGTGCCAAGTAAGTATATAAACACTATAATTATCATCATCATCGTTACTATAACTATGTTTATAAAGAGTTATTCTAAAAAAAAAACCAAAGTCTGCAGTCTGCAGTGAATGGTCTGTTTATAGTTAATTTGCATATCTATCCCATAATTTAACACAGAAAATGACTGGAAGGTATGGATAAAATATATTGACTATCCTTACCCAAAGGTGTAAAATATGATTTCTTTACAATGGCTTCAACATCTCACCCCCCCATAGTTAATTTTCCAAGTTCAATGGCTCAACCACTTTTATTCTTACTTTTGTTATCATCACTATTATCATTGTATCATCATCAAAGATATTGTAATTACCAATTTCATTTGAAGGTTCCATTGTTCAATGATACACCTAATCACAGTATACTTATGTTTATACCTTGCCACCCAATACAGTTCAATTAACATACATCTAATAAAGTATGTGACAATTTTGTCAGTTTGTTTGGAGAGAGATTCAATTTACACTTGCAATGTAGAAGAGAGGTAATTATTCTCAACTGTACATAATTAGTTGATTCAGTGAAAAAAAGGCAATACCAAACCATTTGAATGGGCTTTTAACTTTTGAGTGGCTTAAAACTTCCAAAGCTTTAAATATTTGTTGTTTTGATTAAACTCTAATGTTTTGACCAACTGTAAAATAACATTTGCAAGCTTTGATTGTCTATGTTTTGGTCTTTGAGGAAATCCCATGTTCATATTTATACTACAGTCCAACTGGAATTGTGCAATTATACAAGCACAAAGCACTTAATTTACCTTGTGTAATTATAAAGTCCACCACAGTTCAATCATTATTAATAGCAATATCCAAAGGATAATAACCCAAATGCTTTAAAACCCAGGGGTTTCATCAAAATTTGGAGCAGGACAGCATCTGGATTTCACAGGTGGGCATCTGTCTGCAAGGCCCAAAGGGCCTTACCTTCTAGGGGGGTCCAGGGGCATCCTCCCCCTGAAATTTTTGAAATTCTACAGTTGCAGAGATGCATTTTCCACCATTTTGAAGCACAAACTAACATCCAAAAGTTATCAGCTCTTTTTAAATCATGATTTGATGCATCAGTCAACAGATAAATTAGTGGATTTGCTTTTACAACATTTGTTTGCATGATAAGGTCCCTAGAAGCTGTTTTGGTAACATCATGTATTTCATTATTTGCCAAGTTCTCGGAAGGCGTTGTTTCTGTGCAGCTATCATTTGCTGGGATCTCAGAAGACATGGTTTCTGTGCAAATATAGAGTGGAATATAAGTGTAAACGATTATTAAGTTGTTCGTTTCAGAGGGTATATAATTTCAATAAAAGTATAAAAAACGAAAAGGTGTTGGCGTTAGATTTCTTCTATTTTCGAATCTTACTAAGATGGATTTGCTAACAAACACACAGTGTTAAAAAGTTCTTTTCTTTACAGTTGACGTGAACAAAAGATTTCTGTTACCACACGAATAGAGTTTTTTCATTCCACTACAGACACAGACGAACATTTTGTAAGAAGGGAAGTTGGCAGCTTCTACAACAAATTGACTTTCAGTCCCCGTCGCTCACAGAAGATTCAAATTTCAAAAGTAAATCAGAGAAGAATGGAGCTTTTGGGACAATTTTCAATCACCATAGGAGCAGCACGTCTTTCTGAATATAACTCAAACTTTAATTTTTAGTGCGAACTGGTTGTACCATTTGTGTAATGATACCTCTTGAAACTTGAGCCAGCGGGAAAGAAATTGGTCTTGTGCTACGCAACCAGTTGAAAGAGCTAGCCGACCAAGATAACAATATTAGAGAATATAAACTTCGTGTATTTGATAAAAAAAATGGAAGAATTAATTTATTCCAAGTACTGCTATTTTTTTTTTTTATGTTTTGACTTTACTAAAGACATTTACTGCGACAAACAGTGAACCGGAGATTTCTGAATCCAATGTGCTAATTTATTTTAATTTACAGCACTGAAGACCCCAATATCTCATTTGTGAAGGGCAAAGATATGCCTTCTGGAAAAAAAAAAATCATCTCCATGGAAACTAACAATATTTCAAAGGGTCAATCAAAACATTGTTTACTCGTAATTATCATTCGTATATTATGAAAACATTACACTCTTCACTGAATAGGAATAAAGCCATTTAGCATATCGAAAGAACAAAATTAAGGCATTTAACAAATGGAGACAAAAGGGTTAAATCGCAAAGAATTATACAAGTTCATTTATTTGTTTAAGCAGGTTGATTCATTGGCAGCTGTAATAGCTGATGTGGACCTGCTGTCATAACCCACCCATCCCACCCCAGGGGAGGACATCCATCACACAGTAATCTCGTGTGTGGGAAATTAACGTCTCCTGCCCCAACCCTGCAGGAGACGGGACCTCCATTTATTCGTCCCTATCCGAGAAGACTAGAATATCTAACCATTTCTTGATGTTATAGAAAGGTAGCAAATTCTTCTCAATTATTTTAAGACCTTGAGTATTGGTCCGGCCGGGACTCACCTTTAGACCTTTTCTTAGGCGGAGGTAAGTCAGTTCGAGCAGGAAAATATTGGGCGATCGACCTAGTCCTTTTGCTGGTCACCATCGCATAAACACATGTATTTGCTCGCGATTTTGAAAATGTCATGTGGGCTTTCAGGCAGGACATTTGTTTTTGCAATGCATCGTGGGGCGAATTCACTTCTCGCCATGATTCCACTTTGCAGATGACGATAAAAGGTCAATAACACGTCTAAGGAAATAATCTTTTTATAAGTTTAAATATATTTTTTCAGACAACACATTAGGAAAACATAGGAAAGTGACTTTTATATTTTTCTTATGGTTGAGATGTTAAAAGCAGCCAGGCAATGTTGTCTTCACAGCTGGTCAATTTGCCCAGCCCTTAATGAAACCCCTGAGAACCATGTTATAAATTAAGGAGTTATTGATTCATGAGGAGAGATATACTCATATCTATAACAATTAAATCAATAGAAACAAAAATATGTTTAATGATGATAATAATAATAATAATAATAATAATAATAAAAATAAAAAGGACCAAACCCAGCATGGGAATGTCACGTCTCTTCCTCTGAGTAGCTGTTGTAACGCATCAGCTTCCATTTCCTTAGTCATAATAATGGCTGAAAAAAGGGGAAATACAGGTTTTTAAAAGCAAGTCATATCTGAACAACACAAAGAAGGAAAACTTAAGCTTTATGAAAGCAACAAAGCACACCTATGTTACCATAGCAAGTTTCAACTTTTAACCAGGAATAAGTTGGCAAAAAGGTGATCAAAGGATTGTCCTGCAGTCCTACTAAATCAGAGTTGTAGGGTTGTATCACCCCTAGTATTATATACTAGCTTAGAACACTAAATTTACTTGATATGTGCCACATTGATACCCATGTTAGTTACAGCTCCCCACTCTTCATAGGTGACCCATCATAATTTATAAAGCAGGGGTGGGTAATATGTTGGAAAGATCAAAATTTCTGTAAGCCCCACTCCTCCAGACCATGTAAATCGAAGTGACCCACCTTCTTTGTTCAGTAGCGATCCCCCTAAATTTCTTTATAAAAAGTTAAATAGCCTCCCCACTCTTGCCAATCTGAAATAGCCTTGACCCTACTCCCTTCTTTTTCCTGCCCCCCCCCCACCCCACACCCTACATAAATCAAGACCGTTCCCTAAGGCTTGTAGAGTGGACAGTGATTTTCTGTAATCTCTCCATGTAATAGAGTATACCAAAAAACATATCTAGTCTGCCTTCTTCAATGTTAGGGTCCAATATTTTGAGTTTCGCTTCAAGAAAAAAAGATCAAAGAGTCAATTCAGTGAAACAAAACTTGAGTATCATGCTTGTCTAGTTTCCACACACAACATTAATTGAAACAATACATTGAACCATTGATACCCAGAGATAGACCAGCCATAGTCCGATTTCAGTATTACCAGAACCCTTTCAAATCCATTGGTATGACGATGGCTTTAAAGTTACTTATTTAAATTTTTGACTCTGTAAAACTTCATTACTCCTTAACTTAAGCAAATCGACAGAATAACACTGAAAACGAAAGCGTAAATTGTGGACGGGTGTAATTTACTCTTAGACAGACCATTAAGGTACTTCCGGATTTTTGGCTTTGTAGCCATTAAAGAAACCGTCATAATATAATGTCGAGTAACAACTGGGCTAAACTTCAGAATACCCGGCCACTCATTCACATGTCATTGAATAAGAATAGCATCTATTGTGTTATGCCTCATTCTTCAAAGCCTCCCGACACATGTAAGTGATGTGGACGGGTATTTGAATCAGATAGTCCATTCATGTTCTTTAAACAATTAAAAATATCATGATCAGCCCTCAGTTGCTATAAAGAGTAGAGACTTACCAGTTGCTTTGCTTCATAAAGGTCTTCCCATGTTAAGAAAGTAGGGTCAAGTGCCACCCTGTACTAGCGTTTGGACAATTTTCTAAGCTACGTCGAAAAAAACAGTTGTTTATGCTTCAAATATTCAGGTCCAAAAATTTAAATATCTCCAAGTAGAACAGGGTGCAGATGAAACTCTTTCCAGCGCATAATAAATATTGAGAAATACCCGGAAAATATGGGCTCGTTAACGGCAGTCAAGCGTGTCAAAGTCGACTGGCATGGCGAGCTGTCGTGAAAGCTATTCCTGACGGTCCTGATGAAAATTGTCATGCCGCGGTTTCCTTAGGTTAACTATCGCAAGAGACACAATAATTAAGTTTAAGGACCTGTACACACCATTTAGTTTAGATGTCAGGTTAATTCCTTTATATACCGGAACCCGATACCCCTAAGGTAGCCTGGGACGACTGATTATCATTAGGAACTGAAACGCTTGTATACTTTCACCAAAAGACAAATACTCTATTTTGTTGCCCTGTAGAACAATAGCTCGACAGATTAAATAGGCTATTATTTTAAAGCTTGTTTAGCGGCTCTCTCTTATTTCCACCTGATCAATTTCGTGTCAAAAATAATTTTGCTTGAAACTCAGTCAACCGGCTAAGGGAAAAGGCCCTAGGAACGAGGATGACAGTCACTTAAACGGAAAGCAAATGAGACGAAACCCTGACGATTGAAAGAGAAAAAATTAGGCAGGACCTTCGACGTAAGAATGCAGAAGGAAACGTAATTAGCTGCAATCAATGAAATTTTCACCATTATGTTGGTAAAACTCTTCAGCCCGGCCTCGTCCCAGAGAGTTTTTCGTGAAACCTGGAGAGTGAGTTGGTATGTGCTCCTTAGAGACAGCGCACAAGGGCGTACCAGGGGGGATCTTAGGGTGCCTTTGACTTTATAAGCCTTTTTCCTCAAACTCATGCCGTGGAAGGGGACATGACAATCTGGCAAGAACCCTCTGTTTGATACACTGCGACCACCCCCAACCCCTTTGAAAAATCTTGGTTTCGCCTCTGCCGTGGACCGCGATTCTCAAATGTCGTAAATAAAGTTCCGCCAAGCCAGCTGCTTGACTGAATCTGTCAGTATAGTACTAAATTTAATTTTACAGTGACATGCAGTCTTATGGTGCTCTCCGGACCGTCACAAGTATTGGTACTTGTGTAAACTAAGGATGCCTATATATGAGCAAGGTCCATTACGAAGTTCACAGATGACACGTGTCCTGCGCACTGCTAGCATCGGCAACGTCGATAGCGTCATGTTTTGTAAGGGATAAGAAAGATGATAAGTTTTGAGCTAGGTAAAGAAATAGGGTCTATTCCCCATGGGGACTCAGAATGTTTTTCTTTGTCCCACGCTCGTCGTAACAAGACGAAATTAATCTTTTAGAATTTCTTTACCGAGCTAAATTATTACCATCTTTCTTATTCTTAAGGATGCCTGTTTTTGCTAACGAGTGTGGCATTCCTTTTACAGTGATGGGTGTAAAGGCTGGAAGGAGGGAAGGTGAGGGCCTGCTTTTTAACAGAGCCCACATGATTTGAAAACCATAAACACTTGAAAAAAAACCCTACTGACATTGGTTGCTGGATTTAAAGTTTGACTTCATCTCTGAACATGAAGTGTTCAAATTTGCTAGCTCTTGTCAAACATGTGTCCCGAAAATCCAGAATATAGTTAACAATAATAACAATTAACAAGTCTTAAAGTGAGATGAAAAGTAATGTCTTTGTTGCGATCGCAAAGAAGCTAGAGATCTTAAAAAGATCGAAAGGCGAAGACCTGGACATATTACTTTCGCCATACAACAACAACTATTAACAAAAACATAGACGATCGTTAACCCTTTGAATACGAAAAAGACCATATTTTTTCGGTTGTAATTTGGCGATACAGACTTAACCTCACTTTATTGGTCCTTATATGGAGTATCCGTTACAATATTTACGGTTTTGAGACTCCTTGGGCTCAGACTTTGGGGTCACGTGACCTAAATCAGCAGTTCGTGTCTGGATGCGTTCAAATCGATTCGGTTTCTCGCTTTTCTGGCTGTTTATAAGTGTTTTTCGAGCCATTTTCTCTCTACAGAAGCCCTCACGACGGCATCATTAAGCTGGAATGTGGGTAGAGGCAAGCCTCTGAAGGAAAACAGATTAAATCCGAGGGATTACTGCTCTCAAAGCGTGCCTTTTTTGGACCACTGCCACAATTGAAGAGTGGCCAAAACTTCCTAAAATTTACGGACACAGCACAATGCCTTAGGCTAGCGATTGACCGGCAACTATCCTGGACTGACCATGTTCAAATTGTGTGTAAATCATTCAACAAGAAACTAGGTGTTTTGAAGAGAATTAAGTTTTTACCTAAGTCCACCTTAGAGACTATCTATTTCAAGACCATAATCCCATCCGTCCTATATTGAGTTGCTGTATGGGGATCATGCTCTTCGGCCTTACTGGAGAAACTTGAGCGTATGCACGCACGAGCTGCGCGGCCAATCTATAATCTACCGAGGGAAACAACCATAAATGACTTGAGAAATCTAAAGGGTTGGTCTCCCCTTTCCCACTTCTACACAAAAAGGATCCTATCAATAGCTTACAAATCATTCCATGGGCTCAATAATGATCTACTTAATAAACTAGTTACAAAAAGTGCCCAAGTGTCTGGCCTTAGATAATCCTTGAACATAAATGAAACAAGACCAAAAACTGAAACAGGACGATTGACCTTTAAACATAGGGCTGCCATTGCTTGGAATACCCTCCCGGACAGCATAAAGGAGGCGTCCAGCCTTGAAGCTTTCAAAGAAAAACTGAAGAAAAACAAACTGATCTTGAGCAGTATATCTTATTCAAAGGAATCTTCATCAATTACGAATAAGGACGATATTTATACATATTTTTGAACTAATTATTGTAATACTAGTAACTTCTATATGTATGTACATATTTCTATTTGTTAATTAAGTGTAAAGTTTTAAATTAGTTAGCAGGTCTACATCAGGACTTTAGTCTTGCCTACCCAGTAACTTGCTTTATCAAATAAACCATGTATGTATGTATGTATGTAGGTGAGAGGTGGTTTCATGTAGACTGGACCGCAAAAAATGCTTTCATGCAAGCACAGGTGGCCCAAGCTCTGTCACAGGCTCTTTCACAGTGAATAATTAAAGAGTTTGTATAGTGGTTTAGTTGGACTTGCTTTTGAGCTCCGTAAATGTAAAGTTGTGTGAAATAATCAAAGAAATAAAGTCTTACCCTCGTAGAGAGTAGTCTGTGTTGTTCTCCTCGCGATTTGAGGCCATTTTGATCTGTTTAAGCTTTACGCCCTAAATTACCGTGCATAAAATACGGGAAGGTCGGAAACTTCTGTTGACACATGCTCGCCAAAATCGCTCGAGAACAACACTCAAATACTTTCCCTCGAATCAAAACTCGGCAGCACGAAAGCCAAATAGTTGCCCTTTAAGTTCACCGAAAAAAATCCCACAAAAGTCGGTTCGTCAAGCAACCAATCCAGCGAGAATTTCAAAATAACGGCCGTTCGGGATTCTTCTAATGCGTGGAAGGAACTTCTTGTGCAGCTGAGAGACCGTTAATGCGCGGTCAACCTGGAACCTATTCAAATCTCTCTCAACGGGTCCTCCCCATAGTCTTCTAACACCAACTCTTCACATATACTAAGGTACCCCGGGTAAAAGGATATTTGCAAAAATCCATTGAAAACAGTGAAGATGGACGGTATCGACGATCTAGTCAAGTCGATGAGTTTCTTGTTGAACTTAAAAGACAACATTATGTAAGTGTGTACATTCCGCCGGCTGCTTGATGTGACACCTATTGTAGCCTAAAACGCCCACAATGATTCCCGATTTCCATTGCATTGAACCGTTCATATGGCAACAAATCCCAAAAATCCAGCATTTTGCTCCAAGAGCAACATTGAAAAAGTGTCCATCTTTTAAGATGAAAACTTGCTAAAAAAATCAAAAGTTTGCATTCAAAACACACCTCAGGGCCGGATCTTGGTGCTTGGCTGCAAAATTCCTTCTCACTTTATCCGCTAGCCCTTTCTCATCTATTTGATGCAAGCTAGTGTCGCGAACACAACCTTTGCCTTGTTTATGCCCGAAAAAGAACTCTGGGCAATTCCACCATAACTCGAGAAGGGAACTCTTAACATTTCCATTTTAACAAATTATGACCAAGTGTCGGCCTACCCAGTCCTACCAGCAAAATATCACATTCATTGAAACTTTTACCAGTCAATCGCTTTCAGCAGGATCGCTCTCAGCAGAAATTACTGTCGTTTCGACATTATGAGTGGAGGCCGTCACCAGAGTCTCTCGCTCAGACCTGTCAGTGATCAGTTACTGTTCACCAAGAGCAATCCTTTTAGTTCTATACTCTAATCAGGACGATCACATTTTATGGAAAACAAACATTTCTTTTAAAAAGAATACATATATCTTATTAACCAAGCGCGAGGGCCGTACTGGGAGAATATCGGCCCGAGGTTTTGACGGTACGGACCGAGCGCGGCGAGGTCCGTACATAAAAGACCGAGAACCGATGTTCTTCCAGTACGGTCCCGAGCAAGTTTGGTTAATAAGAGATTTATTATACGACTGAAGTTCAAAGGGACACAAGTGCGGTATCATTCAGGACCATTCGGGACAGTGCCCGGTCCAATACTTAGAGAATATTAGACCGGTAATAGAGCATTTTGATTGGCTGATTTTAGTTTTTGGCCCTCTGACAGCCCGAGTTCCGTAATAAAATATGATAACTGTACTAACAAACTAAGACATCGTAGTAAAAACTTATATCAACAGACGAAAGTTTTTTAAGGATACTATGGCACGCCGTTTGTAGCAAAATTCAATCAATGCAAGTCAAATATTTATTCAATCCAATCATTTTGGCGTGATACAATTTTATTCAATTTTACAAATATATTCAAACAATCAGAAAAAGCATTCAATTCAAACCTATGTTTCTCAGTTCAATTTAAACAAAGTGAATATTTATTTAGTCCAATCACGGAAATATTTATTCAATCGAATCACGGAAATATAGTTATTCAGTCCACTCAAAAACATTTTCAATGCAATCCTCGAGAAAGTCATTCAATCTTCCTGGGGCGAGTGCGGCCAAACCTGACTTGTAGGGGACTTGGAATAAAAACCACAACTTGAAAATGGTGGACGTTAGTGCTTTTGACATAGAAACTGACCTTCCCAAGTTTTTGGAGTCTGTTCTTCAAAACGCTGAAAACGTTTTACTAAACGTTGATAATGAAACTCAAGTAGACGCAGAAATGCATTTTGAACAAGTAGATCAAACTGTTTCTTTGATTCGAGCATTGCAAGAGACAAGTGACGTCCAACCATCGGACATAACTGCCTTGGATTCACTTGCAGGCACTTTCACAAGTGCACTGGCATTGCTACGGAATCACATTACTATCAGTGTAGTAACTCTAACAACCCTTGCTACATCATCTACAACACTAAAAAAGAAATGGAACGAGAAACCCGGACGACCGTGTTTTGAAATTCCCGCAGAAATGCTGGAAGAACTAAGGGCAATGGGATTCAGCTGGACAAAAATCGCCGAATTACTGGGTGTGTCAAGATGGACTGTTGCAAGAAGAGTGGAACAGCATGGTTTGGGTGATATCAGAGGCTTTAACTATTTACCGGACGAAGAGCTAGATAAAATAATAAGCACCTACATAGCAATTCGCGGTACTGCCACTGGGCAAAACTATGTTGGAGGTCACCTGAGGTCTCTGCGATTAAGGAGTCAGAGAAGGCGAATAAGAGAGAGTATTGCGAGAGTTGACCCCCAAAACACTGCATTAAGGTGGGGGGTCGTGGTTTCTCGTCGAACGTACCATGTTCCAAGGCCAAATTCACTGTCAGTGGCATTTAGAAGGCCACCAGTCTTTGATAAGATGAAAATTGTCACACATGGATGTATTGATGGATTCTCGAGACGAATTGCTTTTCTACAATGTAACTCAAACAACTTGGCTGAAACGGTTCTTGAACTCTTTCTGGCTGCAGTACATAGGGATAGGAACCTCTGGCCCTCTAGAATTCGCATTGACAAAGGTGTGGAGAATGCTCTGGTGTGTGATGCAAAGCTGCAGGCAGGAGGGCATGGTAGGGGGGGGGGGCTTTATTGAAGGTCCCTCCACTCACAACCAACGAATAGAGAGGCTGTGGCGAGATGTTTTTCGTTGCGTGTGCCATCTTTATTATTATATTTTTTTATGCAATGGAGTATTCTGGTGTTCTTGATGTAACAGATACCAGACATCCTTTCGCCTTGCACTTAATCTTTATTCCAAGGATCAACCATGCCCTAGGTGACTTCAAGGAGGCATTCAATAATCACAGTGTTCCTACAGAAAGTAACTGGACACCAAATCAAATGTGGACAAATGGAATGATGCACCCTGATAATCCCTTATCACATGGTCAGTTAGATGAAGATGTCAGTGACTTGGTAATGTATGGATATGATGCCCAGGACCCTCAACCATTGACAGTGACAGCTATGTTGTTATTGAGCCAGTGGTGTTACATAATGGTGATGCAATTCAGTCATTTGTGCTGGAGAATATTGACCCACTTAGCCACTCATGTGACATGGAATTAGTGAACAGTGAAACAGGTGTAGATGGATACAAAGATATGGCAGCAGGCTCACTGTTTAACAGGCTTACATGTTAAAATTTGATGATTTTCATGTTCTGTTTCATGCATACAGTACATTTCAGTCTGCCCAGGGAAGCTAAAACAAATATATTGTATACCATATTTACCCAAGTAAAAAAAAAAGTGGCATGTTAAAATACTGGTACACACCCCAATTTTGGTTTCTAAGGAGAATTTATTTCAAATGTTTTAAAGGACTTCAACAACCAGGCCTGTAGGCTGGATGTGATATAAAGGAAGCATAATCGGAGAGGGGTTTGAAGCAGATCGAAGTTCAAAAAGTGTATGGACTAAATCTCTAAGTGTAGGTTCCAAACGGACATTCATGATTTTAATATGACTCGGACATTCATGATTTTTAACATGACCCATCTCTAGTTGTTACCAGGCCGAGCGAGTGATCTTGTTCGGCCATGTGTATGATGAATTTTGTTCTGAAGATTGTGAATGTGAATCGTTTTCATCCTATCGATTTCGACGAACATTTTTCAGTTATTTTGAGAAGGAACCCTCAGATTGTTTGTAAGTGTTCAACATTTCGATTTATTTGAGCTTTGTATACTTTCATTTTGCTTTATTTTGCTTCGCGTTTGCAAGTTTCAATTGTGTAATTCTACTTTCAGAAACATATTTGTATGCCGTTTATTTGATGAACCTGGATTAAAAGACTCTAAAATTAACCGATCGATTGAGCGGCTACATTAGTTTAAACAATGGGGATTTCAAGAAACTGGAAAGCATGAGCTTATCCGGCAAGAAAACCGACGAATCCTTTTCAAAGTATGAGAAAGATTTGGACATTGATGGACAACGCAGTAACAATGATGATAAAATTGATGAATCTTTAAAGTATTATGAGAAGGAAAACGAAGCGATTTGTGAAATAAAGAGAAGATCTCCACGTGGATCTACGCCATAGAAAGTGCTAAACTGCAAGATGAAGTAACACCTCTGGATTCAATCACCCAAGTAAGAGTTTCCCGCGTTTCGAAGTCAAGTAAAGTGTCGAAGGTGTCCCATACCAGCAGCACATCTAGTTCAGTAAGAAGGAGGCTTATTGAGGAAACAGCAAACCGTAAAGCCTTTGAAGCAAAATTGAAGTTGTTAAAGGAAAAACAGGAATTAGCAGAGAGAAAGCTTCAGTTACAGAAAATAAAGGAGGAAGAAGAATTTCACTTGAAGCAACAAGAAGAGATGTTGAAAATGAAGATGGAACTAACCCAGTCAGCTGCAAGGGACGAAGTTTATGCTAAAGCAGAGGCAAACGAGTGTGGTGAATTGTCTCACATTGATGAAATTGAAGAACAGATTGAAGAAGTTGATCGTAATACTAAGTCGAAGATTAAGATTGAAGAATCTCCTCTTGATCCACAGGCACCTGAATGGCCAAATGAGGCGCGACCACTAGTTACGCTCCCTGTGTTGACTATGTTGAAGAGGGAGACTGAAAAGGACGAGTCTTCTACAAAGGAAGATGACTTTGCTAAGATGATGCCTATTCAAGAAAGAAAAATGAAGTGTATCGAAGAAGTGGTAGCACAGCAACAAAGGAGTGCCTTGACTTTAACACTGCCCAAACCTGAAGGACCCGTGTTCAGTGGAAATACAATTGAGTACAACAAGTTCGTGAAAGTATTTGAGACATTGATAGACGCACGGACCGATAGCCACAGTGCACGGTTGTATTAGTTAGTCCAGTACACTTCGGGAGCTGTTCAAGACTTGATGCAGAGCTGTTCACTGATGGATTCAGATAAAGGTTACCAGGAAGCAAGGAGGCTCCTCAAGAGCAGGTATGGCCAACCCTACAAGATCGCCTCTGCATATGTTGACAAGGTTGTAAAAGGACCACAAATTAAATCTGAAGATGGGGAAGCCTTACAGAAGTTTTCAGTGCTTTTGACCAGCTGCAGGAACACATTTAAAGGAACTGAATATCATAGCAAGATAGATAACCCAGATAGCTTGAAAGGAATTGTAAATCGTCTGCCATACGATGCCCGAGAAACATGGCGCTTCACGGCTGACAGCATCAGTGAAAAGGAAAACAGACAAGTAACACTTGATGATATTGCCAGCTTTGACGAATGAGAAGCTCGTGCAGCAACACATCCAGTGTTTGGAGACATATCAGGCAACCTGAAAGATAAAGAATCCCACAAGATGAAACCTCCTGTTAGGCCTAAAGGTTCTCGCTTCGGTACTCGAACCGACAAAACCAATGCTAAAAAGGATAAGCAAGAAGAGAAGAAAGAATCAGGATACTCTAGACCAGTCAAGTGTATCTTTTGCTACAGCAGCCACGTGTTACAAGAATGCAAGATGTTCCAACGAAAGTCTTGCAGCGAGCGAGAAGAGTTTGCAAAGAAAAAGGGACTTGGCTTCAATTGTCTGATTCCTCACCATCGAGCACGAGATTGTAGAAAACCTGCTGCATGCACCGACTGTGGAGGGAAACATGCCATGATTTTACACCCTCCACCTCCCCCTAACAACGAAAGGCAGTCAGAAGATACCAATAAATGTGAGACGGCTAGTATAAACAATGGGTTTGTTGAGGTTGAGAAGACACAGTGTAGTTCCTTTGGGGTCAACAGATTAAGGATTGGGTTAGCCGTTGTGCCAGTGAAAGTGAAAGCCGAAGGTGGTTACAATGTTGTAGTAACTCATGCCTTTCTAGAGGGAGGATCTAATTCGACGTTCTGTACCGAAGCACTCCTAAAACAACTGGGCCTTGATGGCAAGAAAACAGAATTCTCTTTAACGACCATTAAAAGGAAAACAGTATTACAAAGAGCAGCTTAATAAGCCTTGAGTTTTTTGACCTTGAAGAAGAAAACCCTGTTGAACTGCCCACAGTGTTCTCAGTTAAATCCTTACCAGTGTCAGCTGAAGATGTCCCAAAGCAAGATGATGTTGACAGGTGGCCCCACATACATGGAATTCGAGTGTCTGAATTAGATGTTCCAGTCGGTCTGCTAATGGGAAATGACAACATCAAAGCATTAGAACCAAAGGAGATAAGACAGAGCGAAGGAGGTGGACCGTATGCAACCGAAACCCGATTTGACTGGGCCATTAATGGTCCACTTGGCTCCGGCCACAAGGAAAGGAAATGCACAGCAAATCTTATCATAACAGACCATGAGCTGAACGAGTAGTTCAAGAACTTTTGCAATAGAGAGTTCAGTGAATGTATTGCAGATAGTGAACTAGGGCCATCCCAAGATGATCAAAGAGCAATTTCTATTATGAAGAAATCCGTCAAGTTGAAGGACAATCATTACGAAGTGATCGTTGCCATGGAGAGATGATCAACCATGTTTACCGAACAGCACACCTATAGCACTTCACAGACTGGGACTCCTGAAAAGGAGATTACAGAGAAATTCAGAGCTGCATGGAAGATATTAAACTGTTATCAACGACAAGCTTATTAAAGGGTATGCCCAGAAAGTACCGGAAGAAGAACGTAATCGTCAAGATGGGTTTGTGTGGTACTTACCCCACCATCCAGTGCACCACTCCCTAAAACCTGACAAAACAAGAGTCGTGTTCGACTGTTCAGCCAAATACCGTGGCACATTACTAAATGACAAGTTATTGCAGGGATCCGACTTGACGAATTCATTGGTGGGAGTATTAATTCGATTTCGACAGGAACACATTGCAATGATGGCAGATATTGAATCTATGTTCCACCAGGTGCGAGTAACCCCTGAGCATTGTGACGCCTTAAGATTTCTCTGGTGGCCAGAAGGCGACCTTAATCGGGCCCCGAACGATTATTGAACGCAAGTTCATCTATTCGGTGCAACATCCTAACCCAGCTGCTCAAATTTTGGATTACGAAAGGTAGCCGAAGATAATGAAGAGAAGTTTAGCTGTGATGTTATTGAAACCGTCAAACGTAATTTTTACGTGGATGACTGTTTAAAGTCAGTCAAGACCGAGGACACTGCTATCACTCTAGCTTACCAGCTTAGTAAACTTCTGCAGAATGGTGGATTCCGACCGACAAAGTGGGTGTCATATTAAAAAAAGGTTGTAGAGTCCATTCCACAAGGTGAGAGAGCCAAATCAGTTAAGCTGCTCGACTTTGATCACTTACCAAGCGAACGTGCACTGGGGATCCAGTGGAACATCCAGAAAGACAGATTTGAGTTCAACATCAACGTGAAACCGAGGGACCCGACTAGACGCGGGATATTGGCTGTTGTTAGTTCTATATAGGACCCATTGGGTTTGGCTGCACCATTTGTGCTGACTGCTAAGATCCTTCTGCAAGACCTATGCCGAAGAAAGCTAGGATGGGATGACACCATACCTGGAGATGACGAAGACCGCTGGCATGTCTGGCTTGCCGATTTACCTAAACTGTAGGTTCCTCTGTTAACCGATGCATCAAGCCGAAGAATTTCAATGATATCATGACCAGCCAATTGCACCATTTTGCAAATGCTTCAACCAGTGGCGGCGGAGCTGTGACCTACCTGCGCTTGACCGATTCTTATGGTAACATCAGCTGCACCCTGACGACAAGCAATTCCCGAGTCCTGCCACTCAAACAAATCACCAACCCTAGACTAGAAATATCAGCCGCCTTAATAGCCATTAGATTGGACAAGATGATGAGAAAGGAACTGGAGCTCCCCATTGACGACTCGGTGTTTTGGACTGACAGCACCTCTGTACTCAAGTATATAATGAGTGAAGACAAAAGATTCCATACATTCGTGGCCAACAGGGTAGCTCTACTTCGCGACGGTTCGAAACCATGTCAGTGGAGATATATCAAGTCCAAACATAATCCCGCTGATGACGTGTGGAGAAGATTGACAGCAGATACACTCCTTGGAAGTTCGAGGTGGCTACTGGGGCCGGAGTTCTTGATGAAAACAGAAGACCATTGGCCAAAATGCATAGCAACTCTGGAAGGTATATCAGACGAGGACCCAGAAGTCAAGAAGGAAGCAAAAGCAGGTGGAGCATCACGAAAGGAAGGCCCAGAACTGGTAGAGGAAATGATGAAGCTATTCTCCTCATGGCACAAATTAAAGAAGTTTACTGCTTGGGTCTTGCGGTACAAAGAAAACCTTCGAAATTGTGGTGACTGTCTTAAGAATCCTCAAGACCAAAAGAAGACAAAAATAGCAACACCTATTTTGGTTAAAGAAATGCAAGTTGCCGAAAGGGACATCCTCAAGTATGTCCAAAGAAAGAGCTTCCCAGAAGAAATGGAGATCTTGAAGAGCAAGGAGACAAACAACGAGATGATCTGCATCCAGCCTCAGTCACGGACGAAGCTGATCAAGAAGTCCAGTGCTATCTACAAGTTGGATCCTAGACTAGTTGATGGGCTCTTGTTAGTCAGTGGTCGACTCAGATCTGCTTTGATCCCAGAAAGTGCCAAGCATCAAGTCATTTTACCCAAAGACAATCATGTATCCAACCTAATTATTCAGTACTATCATTTGGCCTCAGTACACTCAGGTAGAGAGCACGTTTTGTCCTTGTTGCAACAAAGATTCTGGGTTATCAGAGCCAATTCAGCAGTCCGAAGACTACTATCAAGATGTTTCAGCTGTCGCCGCAGACAAGCTCCCGTTGCTGAACAGAAGATGGCTCATTTACCCGAAGACCGTGTCACCGCAAACAAGCCGCCATTCACTTTCGTGGGTGTTGATTTCTTTGGACTATTCATTGCGAAAAGAGGACGGTCCGAGGTAAAGAGATATGGTTGTATCTTCACTTGTATGACCATAAGGGTAGTACACATCGAAGTGACTCACTCGCTTGACACCGACTCATTTGTATAGGCCTTACGCCGTTTCATAGGTCGAAGAGAGAAACCTGAACAGATCAGAAGCGACAATGGTGGAAACTTTGTGAAGGGCAGCAAGGAGACCAGCAACGCAATTTGGGAGTGGAACCATCAGAAGATTGATGCCTATCTTCTTCAGCATGAGGTTCAGTGGGTATTTAAGACCCCCACAGGATCTCATCACGGAGGAACCTGGGAAAGGTGTATTAGAACTGTACGGAAGGTCCTCAACGCAATTCTCAATCATTGTGAAAAACCTATCACACAGGTTTCAGAGGAACCAGAGGATCTGGAAGCCTTGACTCTCAACCACCTACTTCTGCTTAGATCAGAAGTCCCCCCCACACCTGGAGTTTTCCGGAAAGAAAATATATATTCAAAAAGAAGATGGCGTCAAGTCCAATATTTAGCCGACCAATTTTGGAAACGTTGGTCGAAAGAATACCTTCCACTTCTCCAAATAAGATCGAAGTGGCATCAGGAGCGGAGAAATTTGAGCATTGGTGATATAGTCCTCCTAGTAGACGACACTTGTTCACGAAATGCATGGCTTTTAGCCCGGATCATTGAAACCTTCCCTAACAGTGACGGATGTGTCAGAAGAGTCAAGGTGAAAACCAAGGGTGGAATCCTGATGCGACCCATCGACAAGCGTGTGCTGCTAGAAGCCGACCAGGAGAAAGCTCAGTAACTTGAATCAAGATTAGTTCAGGACTACGGTTGGAACCATTTAGGTTTAGTTAGTAAACACAACGCTACCGGCAACTGCGTGTATCTACTGGGGCCGGAATGTAGGTTCCAAACGCACATTTCATGATTTTAACATGACGCAACTCTAGTTGTCACCAGGCCGCGCGGGTGATCTTGCTCGGCCATGTGTATGATGAATTTTGTTCTGAAGATTGTGAATGTGAATCGTTTTCATCCTATCGATTTCGACGAACATTTTTCAGTTATTTTGAGAAGTAACCCTCAGATTGTTTATAAGTGTTCGACATTTCGATTTATTTGAGCTTTGTGTACTTTCATTTTGCTTCGCATTTGCAAGTTTCAATTGTGTAATTCTACTTTCAGAAACATATTTGTATGCCATTTATTTGATGAACCTGGATTAAAAGACTCTAAAATTAACCGATCGATTCAGCGGCTACACTAAGGCTGTGTCAGAGCATTTCAACAATGGAATATACAGATCTTATTTTATGATAGTGTCTATGACATACAGGTAAATACAGTATATTTCACTTAAATACATGAAATCAAGACCCTATTTTCAAAATCAAGGTTTTACTGCAATAAATATGAAAAGACAATATATCCAAAAGTCTAACTGAAGTTGCAAAATCATTTAGTTTAAAACCAGTATTTACTTTGAACACAACCATATCTACTTCTTGACTAGGTTGCACTAATATGGTGAAAAATATAGGGTATTATTACTCTTGAGGTGAAGAGTGCTGGCTAATCACTCATGAGCAGCCTGCAATCATGGACAGATGCAAAACATAGACTTGTGCAAACCATAATACCCTGTTCCGCTCCTCCTAAACAATGTTCATTGTATTTCCTGATTGACATGCATTGTAAATGGGGAAGGGGAAGGGGAAGGGGAAGGGGAAGGGGGAAGGTCTATGTAATGTCATTGAGCGAGTGCGCTGCAAAATAATGTTAATTTACCAAATTTAAAAAATATATGTCAATTTTTTTTCCAAAATCAGTATTTACTTGTGTGATTCATATATGCAAAAGAAAAACTACTGGTATACAACGTTTAAAAGAAACAATAGATCATTTTACCGTCGTCTACTGAGTGACCTGGCCTTTCAATGGCAGCGAGGATGGAGGTGAGCTAGTTTTAATACAGACCTCAATGCTTTTGTTGTGTAAATTAAGTTGTTTTAATGCTAAGTGCATTTGAAAGGCTAGGTCACCAAGCAGGCAACTGTTAGATAGTCTTTTCTCATCAAAGTGTATCAAACACGATAACCAACACATCGACTCAATGATGGCTATTCATAATATAAACATTGTTTTTTGGTGATTTTGTTGTTCCTTCTGCTCCAAAAACTAGTTACATTTTTCCAAAATGGTTGTTGGAAAATGCAAGATCAAACATTTCTTGTTCACCTAGCATTTTTGCAATCAGTGGCCCTCTTGGCAGTACCAGTGTGTTTGTGCAGGTATGGGCATTTGGAAGGTAGCAAACAGATTCTTCTGTTTCTGTGGACTGGATATAAACAACAATGCTATGAAATAGCGAATTAAAGGAAATTACATAAATGTATCTTAGTTGTCTAGTAAATTGTTAGCTTCTCATCTCTGAAGTTTTCAGGTAAATAATAGAACTTGAACTTTTTTTTCTTTAACATGCACATAGTAATGTCAGGAACTCAAAAAGGAGTCAACAAGCTGTAAACAGTATCAATGTTTTTGAAGGGTTTCCATAACAGTAAATCCAGTCTTCATGTCATATGACCTTTAAATCATAAGTACATTTTAATTGCCCTACCTTGTGGAATGTTTCTCCATGGGTAAATGTGATAGATGGATGCAAGGGGAAACCTAAAACTGGCTCCTCTGCTGCCCCTGTTACAAAAACTAGAATTGAACGTAAGCTCAATGGATGCCTTCTCCCACTGGCTACTTGACGCACATACTTGACAAAGCAGGCATAAACTTTCTTTTCCTTTTAGCAGGCTGTAGACCCATCCGGAGAAAATACAGGCTTCAACAGTTTTAATAGCATTGCAAAGGTCAAACTAGCATTGCTGGGCCTCAGTAGATGAAGCAATATCGGCTTGCTTCTGAAGACTCTGACAAGTTCAAAGACATCAGTCCCCGCTGTAAATTGATTATGCACTTGTCTTCTTCTTGTTTGTTAACTAGTCTATCAGTTACATCTAATACATGGCTGTTGACCATTTTGAAGAGGGGCCACGCCCATCATTACTCCTACAAAAAAGTACTCATCTGAGAGAAACTCCCGCAAGCCATTAGCAAAGTTTTTCTCTTTCATGGCATGGTTCACAAGGCGAATCCATTCCTTTCTGGGTCCTCCCAGATCCCTAGCTTCTTCCCCCATGAAGTCTGCCTCAAAATTCTTACAAAAGTCATTAATGGATTCAAATTCTGCAAATGTTGTTGTTAATATGTTGGAGCGATCAACTGTAATATAATTAGTTTCACCCTCTGGTAAATTGCCACTGTCAACAATATCTAAGGGCCTGCCCTTAATTACTTGTTGCTGCAGACACTTAAGAATTTCAACAGGGTCAAATAGTGAGTGTTTCTCTATTTCAGCTAGTAATTCATCAGGGTCCTTGTCAGGGAGATCACCTGCATAGGGAGGGTCGCTGAGTGCCAAAGTGTTAAGTTCTCCGGATCTTTCTTGGCTGGGTTGTTTATCCTCCCCATCTCCACTTCTAAAGGCATTGACAACACTGAGTACGGGACTATCACTGACAGTATGATTTCTATTTTCCTCTGCTTTTTCCAAATAAGAAACTTCCAAACTACTGTCGTCATCCTCTTCTTACAAGAATTCAAATCCTGGCTTAATTTTTATGTACAATACACCTTGACCTGCCATTTTTTAACAACTGCAAAACTGTACTCTGTTCCTGGGCCTAGTTCCAGAATGGAAATTTTCTTTTGTCTAACTTTTACAAATTGAAAATCATTTGATCCAATCATTGAAAACTTGCTTTTAGGGGACTCTTTGATCGATTGTGTTATTACCTCCTCGTTGTCACTTTCATTTAATAACAACATTCCATTTGCTATTACTGAGTCCCACTTTATGTTCTCTTGCTCCTCCTCTGCACATTTCAACACGGCAAACTCCAGAACTTTTTCCTCCCCCTTACCCTTGGTTTGCTGTTGTTTCCTGGGTGCGGACCTGGCTCGTGCTTGTATTTGGCGGTTGGCAAAGACCTTAATCTTTCTGAACTATTCAGTCTTCTGAAAACTGCATTGCTTGAGCTTGCATTGATCATGCTTCTAGCAGACCGAAAAACAATGTTAACGAAAGCGTTAACATTGCTTGCATTCGGCCTTGGGCGGGGCGGCCTGTAAATTATCATTCCGGAGGATTCGCGATGCCTCCTCAAACATACGAGCGGCTCGTTGCACGTTACTGTGTTGATGAGACTCATCCATGTCGCCGTGAGACGCTAAAAGTACGGAAATATAACGTAAAATGATCAAAAATATTTCTAAAACTGATCATTTAATTAAACAAAAGCGCGTAATACTCTTTTTTAGCTAATAAAAGCGCGATAAAGTAATGATTTATCGCCAAATGCCAGAAAATCCACTCGACACATACCTGCATGTGAAGCTCACATAGCGGACAAAATGGCGGGAAGCATTGGCCTCTCTGCTTTGGCCGCGCTCGCCCCAGGAAGATTGAATGAATTTCTCGAGGATTGCATTGAACATTTTTTTGAATGGATTGATTAACTATGTGAATGGAATGGATTGAAACTCAATTAAATATTTCCGTGCTTGGATTGAATAAATATTTCCGTGATTGAGCTGAATAAATATTCACCCTAATTAAATTCAACTGAAAAACATGGTTTTAAATTGAATGCTTTTTCGGATTGTTTGAATATATTTGTAAGATTGAATTAAATTGTATCACGCCAAAATTATTGGAGTGAATAAATATTTGACTTGATCGAATTTTGCTACAAACGGCCGCGGCGTGCCATAGGAAACATCAGGACAAAACTACACAACGGTGCATCATTTTATTTGTAGACAATAAAATAAGTCTAACAATCATGAAGATTAATAATTTGCACTGAGAAGCCTCAGGCAAGTTGTGCCGATCCAGGCCCGGCCTACTTTTATCTATTAAAGCAGGTGCCCGAAAACGGACCCTTAATGACTGCTTTATGCTGGTACCAGGCCATACACACCAAATTGGTACTCTCAATTCATATAAATCCTCACGATATCAGCCTGTAAATACCTAGGTAAGGAAGGCTGAACACGCCTGGACCTGGGATGACCCAACGGCATAGACAGAAAAATTTTATAGGGTTTTCGGCAGATACCCAAAGGCATAGAGAGAAGAATTCTATGGGGTTTTCGGAAGATCAACACTCAAGTTACAATGGGAGAAGGAATTTTCTTCTCAAGATCTTCTGTGAGATCATCCAGTGTAGTAGCAATACAGCAAACCATACAGACAGCCGGCATTATGTTTGAAGTTGATTTAGCAAACTCTACCAAAAGGTGCCTTGCACTCCCGGTTCTCGTCTGCCATACTTGACGCGGGAATTTCATTTCTCTATTTGGGTAAATGCTCCGCCGAACTTCTGTTGGCAAAGGATTTGTTAGTATATTACTTTTTCACTCTTTTATTTGTGACTGTGCTAAGTACCTGCCGGGAGGGAACGCCAGTCTTTTTCTGTTGTTGCTGGGTATCCATCCACTTTTAAACCCTTTTTTAGCCAGGACTTCATTTTCCGCGTTCGCCTCGTTGGGCTCTAGGTCGTTGCCCTTCCCACTTTTGTGTTTCCTAAAATGGCTTCACGTTTTTCTTTTTTTTCGGACAGTCGACATAAGGGTTGATTAGTTCCCCCCAGGTACAAATCGTTTCGACATTCTATTTTCGATAATAATATAGAAAATACTAAAAATACTGAAGTATGGACAGTACTATAGAAAATAACTATTATATAAGTGATAAAGTGATGAACGCAGGAGACCTTCCGGCCGAGAAAACAGACTCCGAAATGTCTGATGTCCCTCAGTTGGACAATGACATGCCCCTGGCCCCCGGGCCTCTTAAGAGATCGGCGTCTACTGCCTCTTCGGAGGACCTATCTAGCTCTGTGCGTCCCTCTAGGTCGTGCAGTCCTCATAATAGGTCTTCTAAGAAGACCCCCAGCCAACATTCTCTCCCTAAGGGTGTTGCTGCGGCTGCTAGGCTGGCCTCTAATCAGGGTCCCCCCAAAAAGAAATGATGGGTTCTTTCATTCTTTTCATAATGTCTATCTCTGTTCTTTCCTTAAACTGCAATGGTATTCGGGATCAATCCAAAAGGGTTGGTCTCGTGCAGTGGTTACGGTCTCTCCCTGTGAGTCCAGATGTTATCTGCCTCCAGGAAACGCATTGTCTGTCTAATGTTTCTTGAAAAGGCCAAGGAGGCCCAGGTCCGTGAACGGATAAGGTGGGTTGAGGAAGCTGAGTCCTCCTCTGCCTATTTTCTCCGGCTCGAGAAAAAACAAGCTGCCAACTGACTAATCTCTGCGATGAGAGATAGTAACGGTTCTATTGTCTCCTCTCCCTTGGCTCTTTGTTCTATCCTCCATTCCTTTTACTCTGAACTCTTCACTAGCTCTCCCACTGATCCTCTTGCTCAGTGCTCTGTACTTGGTAACTTGTCTTCTGCTCTCTAACGCGATCAAGCCGGCCTTCGCGAAGGTTCCCTTGAACCCCGTGAAGTTCTTGAGGCGCTCAGGGGTATGGCCCGTAACAAGGCTCCTGGTTCGGACGGACTCCCAATGGAGTTTTATCTCAAGTTCTGGGATACCATTGGTCCAGACCTTGTATCTGTTCTGAATTCTTGCTATCTTTCTAGCTCCCTCTCCCTCTCTCAGCGCAGAGGGATTATCTTTTTATCGTTTAAAAAGGGGGATCACCTTGATCCCCGCAACTGGCGTCCTATTTCACTTCTTAATGTTGACTATAAGTTGGCGTCTCGATCTATTGCAGGCCGCCTCCTGCGGGTAATCCATCTTGTGGTTAACCCTAACCAGACTTGTGGTGTTCCGTGGCGTTCCATTGGGGAAAACGTTGCTCTGCTCCGAGACGTTGTGGACTTTGCAAATTTTTCTGACACCCCAGTGGCTGTTCTTTCACTGGACCAAGAAAAGGCCTTTGACCGTGTAGATTGGCAATTTATGCAGTCTACCTTGATTACTATGGGCTTTGGCTCCTCTTTTATAGCTTGGATCAGACTCTAGTTCTATAATGTGGTACAGAGTGCGGTGAATGTTAATGGATATCTTACGCCCTTCTTTGCCCTCTCTAGGTGGGTCAGACAAGGCTGCCCACTCTCCCCCCCTGCTCTATGTCTTGGTGTCTGAGGTTTTGGCCGCATTCGTGCTAATTTTCGTATTCCAGGCTTACGTCTTCCCGGTTTTCCCCCACTTTCCTCTATTTCGCAATATGCTGACGATACTTCACTCATCTTAACATCAGATGACGCCATCAAGGCAGTTTTCGAGTCTTATGCTGAATTTGAGAAAGCATCTGGGTCTAAGCTAAACCTCTCTAAGTCTAAGGGGCTCTGGCTGGGGAAGTGGCACGGTCGCACTGACCCTCTAGTCCCGCTTGACTGGACCTCTTCTAAACTCAAGGTCTTAGGCATCTTCATCGGCTCGGGCAGCTAAAATGAAGATAACTGGCGGCCACGGATAGAGGCGGTTGATCATGTCTTGAAATCTTGGCGTTCTCGCTCACTAACCCTTCGCGACAAGGCTCTGGTAATTAATGCACTCGCCCTCTCCCGGGTTTGGTATGTGGCCCCTCTCATCCATATGCCGGCCGGAGTGAGGAAAGAACTTTCTTCTTTGACCTTTTCCTTCTTCTGGTCCGGCAAGCGGGAGCTTGTCTCTCGCTCTGCTGTGATTCAGTAGCCTCTATTTGGTGGGTTCTCTATGGTCGATGTTAGCTTTAAAGTATCTGCACTTTTAGGTCAATGGGTTAGACGGTTCACCTCTTCCCCATCTGGCTGGTCTACCTTGATGTCTTTCTGGTTTCTCCTTCGCTTTGGTGTTTCTTCCTCAGTTGTTTTTTTCTCGTCCTTTCTCGTTTGACCCCAGGGTCTTGCCCCCCTTTTATCAATCCCTTTTACAAGCATGGCGAAGCCTTGATGGCTCCTTTTCCCAATCTAAGAACTCTCTCATTTATGACTCTTCCTGTCCCCTCGTCTATTCCCCGCGGCTGACATGACTACCAAGTCTTGTTACCTGTACATCCTGTCCGAAAACATAGTCCCTCCACATTGTATTGATAAGTTTAACTCTGTCTTCCCGAATCTGGATTGGTCGTCCACTTGGCGCTCCCTGACATTTTTTGATTTAGATCGTCATGTCACTGATCTTAACTCGAAAGTGGCACATGGCGTTTTGTATACTGCCCAGCGTCTGGCCTCTTTCGGCTTGCCTATCCTCCTTCCCTGTTTCTGTGGTGCTCCTGTTGAATCTCTTCAGCACCTATTCTTCTACTGCCCCCTCGCTCAAAGTGTTTTTTCCTGGTTGCAGTCCTTATTGTTCTACTTTTCCCCTAGGTGTCCTGTGCTATTAGTACGTCATGTTCGTTTTGGTTTCAACTCTGATGAGTTAGTGGTTATCCCTCGTGTGTTCGTCTACCTCCTTAACCTATCGAAATTCTTTATATGGCAAGCTCGGAATGACTTTCGGTTCCGCAACTCTTGGCCTGGCGCTGTGGACGTCATTGCTGTGGACGTCTGAAGTTCCACGTCGCTATCTTTTACAAACGTTTCAAGTCCGACAGGCGCCGTCGTTTTTTCATCGTCAGTAGGGTGCCCGTGGCATGGTTGTATCTGTGCGTAATGACTCCTTAGTCTTCTCATTTTGACCAATTTATCTCTGTCTGGTAGCTTGAATGAGTGTGTCTTGTGCCACTTATGCTGGGTCTCCTTTATTGGTATACTTCACAGTGGACTGCTCGGTCTTAGGGTTTTTCCCTCACCTGGATGAGTGTCTCTTTGGGCCACTTGTGCCGATTCGCCTTCACTGGTGTACCGCACAGGGGCATGCATGTCTGGTACCGTGTTGTAATGTCTGGTCCTGTTTTATGTTGAGTGAGTTAGTGAATTTTTGGAGTGAGCGTGTTAATTTTTGGTGAGGTGGGGTTCGATACCCCAGCGTAGTTGGCGACTGGTGTCCCTCGTTGTTGGTGGACCCCAACCCTAAGGCATTGCACTCCAGCCATGGGTTGGGATTAGACATGTAGGTCGGCAGGTATTGCACGCCCTCGTGGGAGCCTGGCCGTCCGCCTTAAACATAATAAACTTTGTCATTCTTTACGATATCACTCATGAAAAGAAATCCGTGATGAGTAGATCATAGGATGAGATTCTGAGGCCCGTTTCTTCAGACCACGTTCTTCGAATGTATTCCTGTTCCCGAGAACCATTGTTTGACTGAGAGCCTTCTCTGAGGCTCCGGAGGAGAGATGATTCTTTTCAGAAAGGTGAAAGATTTAGGTAGTGCTATTTAGGACAATTTGTGAGATACCGTTGTATTCGAAAAAAATTCTCACTGAGGAACCGCCGTGTTCGCCAACACCTGCGTATTTTCTCGCCAAAAGTGCGTCAAAACTCGTTTGCACGCGATAATCAGCGATTTGAAAAAAACAGAAAGTTGTGTGGATTGTTGCTAAGACTGAGAAACAGACAGAAAATGACCGTAGGAACTCTTCCCAGGACCTGACTTCCCAAATGAAGAAGACAAACTAAATTTCTCACGAGAAGGATGTTGTGGTGCGTTTATAATCTTACGTTAATGGTGTTTGCAAACTTTGTGGGCGAAAATAAGGCAAAATCAAATTAGGATGCCATTTAGAGATCATTTAAAATCAACTTAAGATATTTATTGGAATATTTTTCCATGATGTAATAAGCTAAACAAGTGGAGAAAGCTCGAGGAAAAACATGATGTACCCTCATAACAAATAAGAAAAATAAGTAAGACTAATTAAACTGAGTCACGAACTTACTACTGAATAGTGTCTCAAATCATAGAAACCTCCTCTGAATTTTCTTCTATGAGAATTTAGTAGGTCATGTTAGTTTAAAATACCCTGCCTTGATAAAATTCTACAATAAAAACAAGAAATGGGAGGGGGGCAGTGGCCTTATGGTTTGTGCGCTCAACTCCGGATCGAGTGGACCAGGTTCGAGCCCCCGCCGAGGACTTTGTGTTGTGTTCTTGGGCAAACCACTTCACTTTCACAGTGCCTCTCTTCACCCAGGAGAATAGATGGGTTCTGACGAATTTAATGCTGCGTGTAACCCTGTGATGGACTAGCATTCCATCCAGGGGGGAGTAGAAATACTCCTAGTGGCTTCATGCTACGGGAACCGGAGTTAAGCGCCGGTCCAATGGGCCACTGGCTCGTAAACAGGCTTTACCTAAATATCAAGAACACTAACTATGTAGAATTTAAGACGAAACAAAAAATAATTAATAGCGACATAACCATCTCACTAGATGGGTTCTTACTTAGTCGACCACAGTTAGTCAACTTTTTAGGAGTACTCATTGATGAAAATCTTTCCTGGAAATCCCATATACATCACATTTGTAAAAGAATATCTAATACCCTGGTTTGATCTCCAGGGCATAGAATTTTAAATCTACAAAAACTAAATTATCTTTGTAATTTACACTTGTCTAATCCTATTTAACTTCCTGCAGCATAGCTTGGTCTTCTACTCATGTAAAAAAAATTCTGAACCGAGTATTCCTGCTCCATAATCGTGCGATGCGAGTGATATCTAAAGCTTACTTTCGCGCTAATACTGCTCCATTAGTTTTTAAATTGAACATTTCAGATATCTTCAAGATTAATTTTTTTTACATAGTCTTATTTAACTTTTCCTTTCACTACCGTTTACTTCCGCCATCATTTCTTAATCTATTTGTCACCGATAGCTTCATGCATTCGGAGAATACCAGAAGAAGCACTGATTAATGATCTCATCATTGTCGAACTAAGGTTAATTATGTTTTTTGTGTTTTTTATTTTATCAAATCGATAGATATAATGACGATTTAGATTGGCGGTATCGCTGACTTATACATACCTTTTTTCTCTTCCTTTTTTCTTTTCTAGTAAAGAGGCCTTCCTCGTATAATCCCCGTAGTTTCTGGAGGCCCCCTTGCCATCTATTTAAATATTGTTTAAGTATGTATTTTGACGGCTCGTTAAAATACGGCACAACCCGTACAACTCAGTGATACCACACAACCAAGCGTCTCATGAGATAGATGTATTTTTACGAGTTATGCCGTGTTTTGACCAGCCCGTAAGGCGAGCCAAAATACAAATAACGAGTAAAATACTCAGCGAAACGACTAACCAAAACGTCTAATAAGTTATTTATCATCCAACACGCCAAACTGTTGTTTCAGTGCGGGCGAATTTCGCGGACATTTATTTACGGGGAGTGCGTGACAGAAGTATTGAAGCGGACGTGTTGCTGTTTCTATTTTCTTCAATAAATGATGGAACTCCATTGTTGTCTAACCGCTTTTCTTCGTAGGATTTATCCAATAAACTTGGATCAATATTCGCCAGCCATTCCGACTCTTCGTCGTCAGAAAATGATTTAAATTGTCCGCCATGTTTTTTGTAACTTCAATCCAATTCGTCGCTTGCGCGATGCGAGAAAACCTGTTTAACCGGTTCTCGGGAGTACAAATACATGATATTTGTACGCGTCTTGGGTGTTATTTGTACTCTACGAAGTGTAGTCAAATGTTGGCAGAGAATAATAAATTATGAGCTATCTGCTTACAGCGACTGTTCCAGTTCAGCAATGATTTCTTTCATGTTCGGTCTGGTCTGAGGCTTTTTTTGTACACATCCCCGAATGAGTGTTCTTAGCACTCTCTGCGTCACCATTGCGATTTGCTCCTCACGTCTCTGAGGGTCTGGCACTTCACGGATATTCATCTCACAAAGAAGAACACCAAAACTGTAGACATCGATCTGATCACGAAAAAATAATAATAAAATCGTGAGCATGAGCGTGCGTACGATTTTTGTATAGGCACTTTTCTGTTTGGTGGTGTTTTTGCCTGTTTTTCAAAGAGTTTTCCGTTACCACTTTCGAACGTTCTCCACAGAATTACAACACTTAAGTTGTGTGTATAGAATCGGGATAATCTATCATATATTACAAAAGTTAGCTCTTTTTAGTAGAGGAACGTTCCTTTTTAACATGATTTTACTCTGCATCGAAATTATAGTTTTAAGGTATTCTGTACAGTAACCTTTAATACGTATGATGCACGATCCTCGCAGTAGAGAGCGCTATATATGCAATAGCGAAAATCAGACCTGAAAAAAATCAGGCCTGTACGGGATTCGAACCGCTGACCTCTGCGATACTAGTGCAGCGCTTCACCAATTGAGCTAACAAGCCAACTGGGAGCAGGCCGTTCAATTGATTCGTAATAAACCCGTGATGATAAATCAGATACAATGCATATATGAACGTTCATATATTTAGAACTGCGGTATTTTTTTTTTTCAGGTCTGATTTTCGCTATTGCATAAATAGCGCTCTCTACTGCGAGGACCGTGCATCATACGTATTTAATACCGCAGTTCTAAATATATGAACTTTCATAGTAACCTTTAAATTCACAGTACTTGATCGGTAGGCCACGCATTAGAGAAACTCTCATCGGATTAGAAGAAAATAAAACTGAGGAGCTCTACCATAACGGTTTTAACAGAAAAAGCGGTCATTTTGAAGAAAAGTTTCACCTTTTCCGTTTGATTCGCAGTCATTGCTTCAGGTGCACTGTAACGCCGATCTCCAGGACACATTGTCGTGGTGTGTTTCTTAAAATTAACGGTGCCATAACCTGAGAGCTTGGCTCGCCACTGTACCCCCTGTCGCCACAGTAACACCTTTGAACTGCTCACATTACGATGAAGAATAGGGCAGGGATGTTTTTGGTGGAGATAGTTTAGAGCTCGAGCGACATCCAGAGAAAGAACGAATATTTCTGTCTGACAGAGAAGTTGGTTCTCTAACAGTGCTTGTAAACTCGTTTCCATGAGCTCTGTTACATACAATTGACTTCCTTCGTCGTTTGTTGCTCCAATGAACTGCAGCAAACAAGGGTGGCGACAGCTTGAAGCCATAAGCATTCCTCGTTCAAATAGTGTCCGATTGTAAGGACTTCTAACTGTCTCGTGGATTTGTTTCACAGCTACGACACATCCAAAATACTTGCCTTCGACCCAAAACCCCCAATCTTCATGACCAAGACGTTTGTCCGTCAATTGAATTTGATCACGAGAAATAACCCAGTCTGGTGATTCTTGAGCTTTAAGCTCAAATAATTTTCGTCTGGTTACTGAAAGAGTTGTTTGAAGTTCACTTATCTCATGGTCTCTCGCTCTTAACTGGTCTTTTAAGATAGCAACTTGACGCTTTAAAATGGACATTGGTTCATCTTTTTCATGTGGTTGCTTCCCGACACTTAACAATTCTTCTTTCACGTACTTCAGATCTCTAACTTTCTTTGTCACGTTTCTCAGCTGCTGCGCCATTTCCTCTAGTTCTCTATGTGAATCTTTCTCGCGCTGTTCCATTTCCTTTACGATTCTAGCCTCTCTTAACTCTTTCTTTCGTAGTTGCGACTGCAATCGTGCAACCTCCTGTTTCATTGTTCTTATTACCCATTTCAAATTTTCTTCTTGCTCATTTTTCTCTGTCTCTTCCTCTTCTATTGATAAGATGAAAATTATTAACAGTTTTTTTTCGTAATAGGGCTAAATAAAGGGACTTTGTCTGGTTTACCATTGAATAATTGTTACCGCATGATTGAAACAGATAGAAGGAGCAAAATTACTGGTGACGCAAAGGTTAGTGAACAAGTCTGAGGATAAAAGTGAAGTTTCAGTGATTTCCTTCTCAATCAATCTTCACCCACTCGAACGAATGTTTGAACTAATATATTTGATCCGGTTTCATGGGGTCTAAAGAGCCCTCTGACCAAAGGGGGCACCGCCATGCTGAATATTCATTTTCACCTGTGATGCTAATGAGAACAAGGAAAATATTTCAAAACTGGAACAGAATGTGGAAGTCTCATTTCTTTCTTTTCCTTATCGTACTTCTGCCGTTCCATTCGTACCTGTATCTTTCGCTTTTTTGTCGCCTAAAAACTAACTACTCTTCCTACATACCCTTGCGACTTTCGCTCTTGAGATCTCCACCCTACGAATAAATAAAAAAGTTTTTATTGAAATGGTACAAAGTAACATCATCCCTTTAAAAATGTATCTTTGTTGACTCTCGTTCAAGTGTTACCCTTGTGATAGACCGGTCAAAACTCTCACTTGCGTAGCCTACTGCTTGGCTGGAAGCTTGTTCATCAGGAATCTTAATTTTTTTTTTCCTGAAACGATTTTGTGTCGCAGAAAGTGAACTGAAAACAGAGCTTAAGGAGAACTAAATTTACGCAAAGTTTTGAACACAACGACGTGCAACTATGTCTTTGGGGCTAGGACGAGTTTTGAGATTATCCTGGAGCAGTACAATTTCCATGCATTACCTTAAAGATCCCGTACTTTGAAATCCTCTCATTGAAAGATTAAAAAACCCAAGAAAACAAATGAGCGTTTTGTTTCCGTATTTGTCATACCTTTCTTTTGTTATACACGTTATTTTTCGAAGTTTCAAGTTTCAAAACTTTCTTGTGCAACACAGAGAAGAACTTTTAGAATAACGGACCATGAGCATTTAGAAGACCAAGTTCTATCTGACGTCGAATGTTTGTGTCAAACGCTAAGTAGGCTAAGATAACCACAACTACCAACCTCGTCCACGAGAAACTGTTTGTGTTTATGGTAGTCCTCCTCCCTGATTACAGTTCTCAGTTTCACTTCACTCAGAGAGAGCCTTTCTAAAACTTCTGAGGTAAAAAGTATCTCCTCGGCAACCTTATTCAGGTGGCCGCTAGAATAGTCTTTCCATAATCCCTCAAGAATTTCCAGTGAACTGCAAGCAGTGGTTATGCACAAACTTCCGGTACCGTAATGCAGTATGCGGAGCTTAAGCTGCTTCGATAAGTATTCCAGAAGCAGCGTAAAGGATTCTTTAAATGACAGAATGACTTTCCAGATGTCAGAGGCTTCTGATGGATTCTGGCCATTTCCTTGATTTCCTCCAGATGTTGCTTCGGCAACCGGAGATTGTGGTCGCTGCTCTTCTACGGACAGCGGGGTCATACCTGTAGATCCGGGGCCCGAGTGGAAATGGGCTAAGTGTTGCTCTCTGCGAGAAATTCTCTCCAGCTCGAAGGTAATTAGAATAGAGTCTGCAACGCATAAAAATTTAACTTTTTACTCCGTTGAAAAATAAGCTTATGTGATTTTGAAGCACAGTGGTACTGCGTCGATCAAATCAAAGCTTCAACATCCCCACGAGCACCCCCTCGCCTCCTTTGGGTACTTGAACATTTGAAGGCTGATGTGTTGAATTCCCGCCTTCTTGAGGCCAAAATTGAGTTCAAATGCCCTCCCAAATGCCACGCGTTTTCTCAAGTTATTTCAGGTTTTGAATTTGTCATCACACTTTGTTCAAGCTTTTCTAACACCTCCCCCTGCTAAGTATTAACAATGCGTTCATCGATCACAACAAACTTAAGTTCAAACGGCTGACTTTCAAAAATTTTTAAGTTGGATTTTCCGTCCATTTCCGACTGCTTTATACCTGTAGAAATCGTTCACACTGTTTTATAACTAAGTTAATCAGTGACATTGGACACTGCGTTTTTTTCGACATATTCTTGTTTAACTGGTTTGATCACGTGTGTTTTGACATATAATAATCTGATTTCGTTTTAAGATTATTATGTTTTTTTGATCGAGCGAATTGATGTATGAGTGATTACAACAAATTAAACCAAGGTTAACGGAGTTTCGAATACGACTATTAAAATACCTTCAAAATGATTAGAAAACATGTTTTTGAATACTTTATGTGGAAAGTAATCGATATCAAAGTCCTACAAGCGACGGAAACAGCTTCCGTGTGGACGATGCTCCGATTCCCCAAAGGGATACGCATTATGGCCATTGAGTGATAATCGAACTTTCTGACTTTTAGTGGGCCTAGAGACAATTTAACGATTCCACGGCCGGGTCAATATTATGTTTAAACTAAGACACGCGTCCGTAAAGTGTTATTTAAACGAAGGTTTTGGGTCAAAACGGACAACTTCTAGAATTTTCTACATGACGCAACGCAATCTTCTGGCCGCCAAGTCAAGTAAACAACGATCTAGGCGCGTGTTTCGTACACGTAAGAAGTTCGTACGTTTTTCACTTCTAACAGTCTACCAGGGAATGATTTAAATAAAGCTTTCGCCTTGAAATATTTCTTGGTCATTTTCGTCTTTCTTCTTAATTACAGTTTCCAGGTGATAAGTATAATCCGCAGGCGTGTTTGTACAGATGCGTAAGACCTCCGCATCTTTAAATTTTAAATTTGATTTCTGAGGAAACCTTGACATCCATCTATGATTTTTCCTTTGAAAATAAGTTATTTAAATGGTCATCTTTCATCGGAACTTGTTTTAAGGAAAAGTTGATTTCAGAAAAATTCACTTCTCTTATTTCCCCATTGGCACGCGAAACACTCAATCAATCAATCAATCAATACTTTATTTACCCACGTAGCGTCAAGGAGCTCATAGAGCTCGTTCAAAATACGTACGTGCCTCTAAGATTAAGAATCTAAAAAACCTAATACATACTGTCAAAACCTAATTGATTAGAAATTAAAATAACTAACAATTAATATTAAAATTTAAGTTTGTACAGTAAAATTCAAAGTCACTTAAATACAGGTATAAAATGGTGAAGCAATAGCTTAAATAATTTAAAATTAAGATTAAAAATTAAGTTTGTACAATGAAATTTAGAGTCACTTAAATACAAGTATAAAATGGAGAAGCAGCTAAAGTTTCAATGTTCTCAATAGCTTCTTAAAAAGGTTGATATTATTGGCCAGTTTTACACTTGTAGGTAATCCATTCCACAGCTGCGCACACATAAAAGTGAAAGATTTTTTCATAAAATTTAAATTAAATTTAGGTGCGCACAAATTAATGCCAGTTCCCCTCAGGTTGTACATAGTTTCCCTAAAACTGAAAAAATCTCTGATGTATTTGGGACCGTCGTTATGCAAACATTTATATAACAGAATAAGAGATTGTTGTTTCCTTCTCTGGTCTAACGTTTCCATATTCAAGATTCGCAGCAATTCATAATAAAGGGTAGACTTGAGATAACCTAGCAGTGATCCAAGAATATAATAGTTGGTATCTTCTAGCCGATTCGCTTGCACTTTCCCCAATCCAAGAAAGAGGGGGCAACAGTATTCAAAATGAGGGAGAACGAAAGTTTTATAGAGCCTTAACATAACATTGTCAGGGACAAAACGCCTGATTCTCCTAAGTGCGCCACTTTTAGCGTATACCTTTTGAAGCTGTTTAGTAATGTGATCCTTGAAAGATAGCATGCTATCAAGTTCAACGCCAAGTATTTTGATAGATGGCAGTGTCTCAATGACAGAGCTATGTATGGCCAGGTCGTAACTGTACTTACAGGGACCAATGGGTACTGCTTGCGTCTTTGTGTTGTTGATCACCAGATGATTCTCTCGAAACCACGATAATAACAGCTCAAGACCATTATTCACTACAAATTCGAGAACCATGGGCGAGACGTGTGAGGCATACATAGTTGTGTCGTCGGCGTATGACCTCAGAGATACATCCGGTATGGCGTAGTTCAAGTCATTTATATAAATGTTAAACAGCAGCGGTCCGAGGAGGGACCCTTGGGGAACGCCCACCATTACTTCTGAGTAGCTGGAGCAAACACCGGATAATTTAACTCGCTGTTTTCGCCCCAACAAATAGGAAGAAATCAAGTTTAATGCAGACGGAGAGGAGCCATACACTTTTAATCTAGCCAATAGGAGGTTATGATTAATAGAATCAAATGCTTTGGACAGGTCCACTGCCACGGCTATAACTGCCTCCCTTTTGTCAAGGCTTCGCCTCAAGTCCTCAGTCATCTTCAAGAGTGCGGTGCAACAAGAGTGTTTCTTCAAGAACCCAGATAGATTCGGATAAAGATGTTCATAGAAAGCGCCGTACAGCTGGTCAAACATAACCTTCTCGTACACTTTAGAAATGGCGGTAAGAATGGAAACAGGAAGATAATTTTCTTTGCGTGTATCCTCATCTTTTTTAAATACCGGTGTCAAGTTCCCACTCTTCCATTCGGTTGGCCATGATTGGTTCATAATCAGATAGTTGATCAGCTGTGTTATCTCCTCCGTTAGGATGGGAGCAGCGCGCCTTAAGAGACGCGGTGAAATTCCATCTACGCCAACAGCCTTACGGGGATTTAGATTGTGTAAGATTTGACGAACATAGCCGCAGCTCACAGGCTGGAAGACAAACTGATCTGGCAGCATTTTGCTAGCGATTAGATTTACACTTGGATGATCGTTGAAGTCATTTTCACGGTGATTTGTTGAAACTAAATTGGCGAAATAGCTATTAAATATTTCCACCACCTGCCTAGGTTCCGTCGTGACCACACCGTTCTCTACAAGAGTTATGTTACTTAGTTTATTTATGCCAGAGTTAGGAAGAAGAGGCTTCATTTTCTTCCAAAATTTACCAGGAATCGTTGGGTAAAATACTTCTGCCTCTTGATTTTTATGGGGACAAAATTGTCCAATAAATTTTATTTTCGGTTTGAACCAAAAGGGGCACAATTTAACCAGTCTGATCCATGAATTCTACGAGTAAAAAAGTCTCTTTCACCGCGGCTGGTCACTTGCATGATCACGGCTGCGGGAAACGAGTTCTTCAAACCACGCGCAAGCGCACACCACCATGGCGTGATGCGCAGCCCGCGTGTGCATTGGCAATACCAGGCACCGTCCTTTTCGTCTGGCGTGGTCAAAAGTTATTTAAATTTAAGTACGAACAGTCTAAAAACATCGTTTCGACCTTTGACATGATCTGAAGGGTTTCTTAAGGGAGGTCAAGGTTATGATCGAGATCAGTTCCTCTTGAGAGGCTTTGAAATCCTCTAAATATTATTTCAGATACACTTACCTAACTTTTCATTAAATTTCTGAAACTGATCTTTGACATCTATCTTTACTTGTTGGAGTTGATCTTTCAGATGCTCAACTGAGCCTTTAACATCCATGTCTTTCTTGTACCACAATTCAAGTTCTTCGACGCAACTTTGTGCCTCTGGAGTCAGGGGGTCAGTTAGCAGTCTACCGATAGACTTTTCCCATTCATCTGTCTTCAAGGGGCCGAGGTTTCCAGCGATTCTCAGGAGAGCCTCACTAACCTCGTTCCATAGATAAAAAAACTCGGAGTCCGAGATTTCCATTTTCTGGTTGTGGCCGTATATGGAATTACGGTAGAATTTTATCCGCGCAAGATCTGCCTCAAGACTAAGGTCTGAGGTAACTGGCAAACTGTCCCATCCGGTGACTGGAGCTGTAAGATTACATATTGTTCTTAACAATCTAAAAGTCAAAGTAATGTCAAAATCGGTTGACTTTCCAAAGGTACCAGGGGACGGATAGAGGCAGCTCCTCTCTGCCTTGGAAAGCTTTGCTTTGTTCAGCTGTGACCGTATCGCAGGGTCGCCGAGCTTTAATGGAAGGTCTTTTGGCAAATGAATGGCATCAAATATTTCCCGTAGGAGCCTGACACCTCCACACATCAAAAGTCGGGTTAAACGCTGAAAATTTTCCTTTCCAAATGTTGAGCGCAAAGTCTCTCCTGCATCAGTGGCAGAAGCCATTTTAATGAAGTTTATCGAAAGTAACCTTTCCTGCAAGATAAGGTCAGCGTGTGTTATTTAAATACATCGTTTTAGGCTTGTCCAGTATTGCCCTGTTTTCTTGGTCAGGTGCATTGCTCGAGGGATTTTCTTTCACCAAAATTAGACTCTTTCTTCCCGTAAATCGACACGCACTAACCCTGAAAAGCAATTGCGTGTCATCCGCACTAAATTATCTTAATCCAACAGGGATGAACAGGTATTTTTAAAAATCGTCTAAAATATGATTGGGGAAGAAGGGCGTGGTTGCCTCATGCGTTGTGCCGATGATACACTTACGTATGTGAATTGTGAGCGTCAGATTTTACATTTTCCTTCAGAGTTGATTAAACGATCACTAGGAAGTGAAGTGAACTTGGCCGGTCTTAGCCGTAAAAGTCCGTACACGTCATGAAATTCAATTAAGAAAAAGGATAGCACCGCGTTCCCGCGCAAAACTGAAAACAAACCTTCCAAACGCTTTTTAAATTACATATTATGAATCCTTGGTGGTGAAATTGTAAGTGCCATCTTTGACTATTACCGCAGCGAAGGGCTGTAGAGAGAGCGGTATCAGCGGCAGTCAGAAGGACGGAGAGGGTAGGTGGTGGGGTTATAAAAATAACGCCTGCCTGAAGTAATTTTTCATTGTGGGAAACTCCGTTCCCCAACGAACAGAATTTCTGATTGGTGCAGGTAAGCTCTATCTATCAATCACAGGCCAATTGAAAAGAACTGCTGGCGGTTTTTTAATTGCTTTTGGGAAAAGCTTGACATTCCAGATGCTAGTTCGCAACAAGCAAGTCATGATGGATTGACGGGTAAACCATCCAGCGCAGTTTCGGTTGTTCGCTCCAAAGTACCGCCGTTTGCGATCAAATAAAAGATATAGGGTGCGACAAATATCAGCTCATATTTTCATCCGCAGAGGAAGTCTTGTCGAAGGCATTTCTTCCCTTCACGCTGACGAAGGGTTAACGCTCAAGACATCAGCTTTGAAACTCTTTACGGTGGCCAATTTACATAATCAACTCAGTTGATAAAACCAAATTACCTTGTTACCCCCAATGACGCACCACCACAGTTTCTTTAGAAACTTACCCCCTCAATCAATTTCTACCTAATTATTATTTGGTCTTATCACGCAACGTGCTCTCTTCCTTACCACCGCGCTGTGTGACGAGGCTGCGTTGGCAACTACTTTTTTCCTCACTGGAAAAAACTGTCTTACGGTTTCACTCACTGGCTCTATGTGTGTTTGTTTGGTTCAAAAGACTGTGCCTCCGGCTTGTAGATGAACTCGTTTTGATCGGTTACCCGCTCATTTCCGGAAATGCAATGGCCTACCACTTATTAAAGGGTGCCATTTAACAGCCTTCTTCACGGCTTACCCCACCTTCCCTCCCACCTAACTCAATATCAAACCTAAACGGTCACAAGCTTTAATCATGGTTAACTAGTTGAGCCCTTATAAGACACCTACACTGCAGTTTAATCAACTGACCAACCATATCTTTTACTGAAGATTCTTTCTCATAACTCTATCAGTTTAGTGAGGATTTTAAGATATCTTAAGAAGTACAATATGGGCTCAGAGTTGACTACAAGTTTCAGAAATTTTAACGCAGCCATGTTGCTTTTCCAACTGGACCTTAATAGAAGGCGTAGCTGCTATGGTCGTAAGTTACTATATACCACGGTGAGGTCAAATTCTTGAACTTTCGCGTTCACGATAGGAAAGGAAACACAGATATTAGCTGAATAGTTAGTGATGACATTTTCACCAACCTTTCCCAAGTTTGAAATTGGCGTAAAATCAACCATGAATGACATATTAACAAAGAATTGTGAGCTCTCTAGCCAGCGTAATGGTTCATGTCCTTCGAGAGGACTTCGTCGTCAAAACAGTCGAGGTTTTGAAAGGTCGTCTAGGAGTTTTCCTTTTATTTAGAAATTAAAACGTGTTTTTGGTACCACTCCTCCACTTACAACGCACATGCAGTCAGCTTAAGGCTTGATACTAAAGTATAACTGGAGCTTTTACTTCAAGGGCTAGTTTTGCTGACTCAGAAAAAAATTGCGTCAAGAATTTGCATAAAGCACATTTAATCGATAATCTCGTTTATGCCCTATGATTGCTCTTTTAGCGAAGGTTGAAAAGATCAGCAAGCTATACTGGTTACTTTCTGTGTCGACTGCTAAGTTAAATATCCGCTTGTTTGCTTTTAAAAGCTCTCCATTGATCACATCTCGTGTTTGGACCGTATTTTTTCGATACAATTACGGGTTTACTTGTCACTGTTAAGTGCACTTTCTCAGACAAATGCCATTTTTCCAATTAAACAACCTAAATTTGCGACATAATCCCACCCCGCTTAAAAAAAAATTTCACAAGAAAGTGAATGCTACTGTTGGTCCACTTTCCACACAATTCGCACGTACTTAGACATTTTCTACCGATCCAAAAAAAAAAAAAAACAAACCTACATTTTTTCAGGTATTCCGTACGCACGGGGCAAAGTACAGATAGGCAACAACCAAATAAGGTTCTCACGTTGTTATGCCTACATGAAAGCCTTTGAAATATGATACTTTTCTCATCGTTTCATTTATTTACACTTGTTCCGAGAACGAGGACCAACAAAATAGAGGCTATTGGATATAAAATAGAGTTCTGTTTTGCCTTCTACAGCAAAATTGTGTGTAAGAATATTTTTTAGGCAACCAGCTGTATCTGAATAATTTTGATTTTGTCCTTGGCGAAGGAGCAGCAGTAAACACACTCTTAGCCTCCAAGCATGCCTTATTTGGTCTCGTCACGCAACGGGGGGAGAAAGCGCGTTGTGTGACGAGATCAGACAACAGCTGTGAAGGAGACTTTAGGAAGCATGGCACAAATATACTTTATTTTTGCGAACAATTATTCAGACACCTGAGGCAATACAATAAAATACGTGTGTCTGGGTTTATTTCAAATAATTGGAAGGATTTTATTGGCTCTCCATTTCACGATATTTTCATTCACTATTGAAATTTTCTGAGAGTAAACGCTCCCTTTCTTTTACAAAAATGAAAACATTAGTTACCAAGAGTCCCAGTTCAAAGCATCCATCCAAAGAAAAAAAACTCTTATATGCTTTGCATGCCTATGATTTTTTAATGGCCAGGTTTGCCACCGCGTTACACTGTCACGACTCCATAGGCAAATTTTGTTCGATTCGAAAGGTTGATACCTCGATGACAGTGGACTTCGAGGTATCTTCATGAATTTTTCACTTACTTTAAAATAAAGCACCATCGTGCAAGTGGGTAGAGATTTTACGACAACTTAATCTTTGAAATGGTTTTAAATAGACCCTTCCACGGTTTTATCGGCCATATTGGTTGGACAATATGGCCATAGAATCTCTAATGATAAGAAGACGCGCATCGCTCCCCTCGATTAAATTTTCGCTTTGTTCAGGAGCAAAAATTAGTTTTCATCGCTGAAAAAGAGAAGACATCAATAAAGGCGAGTGAATTTTTCTCCTCTCGGCGAAAAACCTTTTCTTCTCTGCGTTTTATGGGAACATTGAGATCGTTTTTCTTTGGACGTGACATAATGCCAGAAGGTCAGAGTACAGCTTTTCCGAATGACTTTTTGTATTTAAGTAACTTAATTGTGCAGAGAAAAAATTGAAATAAATGTGTTTACGTGCTCCTTAAACCTTTTCGTCCAGACAGGCTAACATACTCTTGAAAAACCAATAACTCGGCAAAGAGAAACCCTTGGTTTAATGGGTTTTGGAGATAGGTGTTCTGTCGGCGGCTGTAACAACGATAGAGGAGATCCGAAAAAATGGGTCATCCACTCACATGTACAGAAGTTATCGTTCCACAAGCCCAAGCAATTATTAATTGAAGCATGGTCTCGACAGGTTCAGAAGGGAAGAAAATATTTCTCAATAGGAAAGTCAAGGGAGAGTGTTAATTGTCGTCTGCTCCAATCATTTTCGAGACGGGAAGCCTTATGTAAGCAATCCAATACTTACTCTTTTTTTTACTCCTTTTGAGCATTCAAATACTAAGTCACCCAAAAGGCAGCGATTATCAACATCAGTTGATAATAGTGATATCATCACTGCAAGTGACGAATTGATGAAAAGTGGAGACGATTCCCCAGGGTTAAAACTGTGTACAGTCTCTGCACAAATAACCAGAGATGCTGATGTTCGACTCTATAGTGGCATGCAAAATACAGATGCTTTCAGAACCTTATTTGAGTACTTACTCCCATCATAAATCCTAAAATTTAAAACTACACATTATCGATGACTAAAAAACATATTCTAATTTCTCAACCGAAAGAAGTGCTTTTTAAAATGCCATTCTCGCACCATGGCGGCCACGAGGTCACCTTCAAACAACATATCAATCTGCCCATAAAACGCAGTGATAAAAAGGTACCTCGCCAAAAATTCGGCACTTACTTTCAGTAACGCCTTATCTATGTTCCCACTAGATTTGGAGACGAAAATAAGCGATTTTCCCTTTATAAAGTTACGATATTGAGCGAAGGTACCGACGCGCGTCGAATAATTACAAAAGAATATATTGCAAAACGAGGTTTTGTTTGACCCCCAAACAATATGGCCATAAAAACCGTGGAAGGGTCTATTGTTTCGATGCGAAGACATTCGACAGGAAAAGCGATTTGTTTGGCAAACTAGACCTCGCCATTGAATCGAATTCAATAAAGGAAAACATCTGGCATTTTACGTTTGTTCACAGTAGTTTTAACGCTGTTATAATGATTTTACGTGAACCTAAAGACGGAGAATTGTGATAGTAGCCGAGGCGACTTCAATGCCTCGCGTGACCCAGACGTTTACAAGCTCGAGAAATAGAAAATATCGCGTTGATCGACTTTGATTTGACTCTGAAGTAGGTTTCTTTCAAGCTGACTGTTCGTTTAGTTCGTGGGCGCGATCTACTCCGGTGCAAGAGGAGGCTTTGTGCCACGTTCAGTCGGACGAGACGAACCTCATCATTTAGCCGCATGTTTAAACATCATCAGCATTAATAATATATTCTAGAAGAAACCTCATCTAAAAGGCTAATTTTACTTATCCTTAAAAGATACCACTTTCCGATGAAATTTCTTTGTGAGAACGGAAGTACTTGAAAAGGTATGATCACCTTTCATGCGCAAATCAGAAATTACTAGTAAAATTGGTAGGTCAGTAAGACACTTCATCAGTCACTCTGGAATGGATCCCGAGGGTAAATTTGAAATTTGTGATTTTTAGATGATTGGGGTCCAATAACTTTAACTACTTCTCAGTTCTCACAAAAAGGCTGAAGGAAATGCAAGTACAGCGCGCGAAATAAAATTATGAAAGGAAGTTTGAGAAAGAAAAATTAACTTATAGATTCTGTTGACGAATGACAAGCGTCAACAATGGCCGATTGTGACTTTCTTTCGGCCTGCACGCTGTTGCTGACAGGGCATGCAAACCGGCACAAATTCCTACTTAACTTCCTACTGCCAAATAGATAAATAACTCGATCGAAGGGATATTTTTTTATAATTACGTGCAGCAGTATTTCACTCCGAAGAAGCTACTTAGTAATGACTGAACAATAATAGGATGCCCTTACCCTCAAGTTTCGTCTTCGATATTGATTCTGTCTGTTGAGCAAATAACTAACACGCGTGTTCCCCAATAAAGAAAACCATTCAGAAAGCAAACGCAGTGTCCCTTACACCGTCTCGACTTAAAAGCTGTTCGAACGTAAATGGAAAGGTCCACGAAATCTGCGCGTGCCTCCGTCTCTGACGCCCGAATCCCGTTTGTTTATCAACGGAAGCTACAATCTCACGCTGCTAAAGAATAGGCTCCTTGCATCCTTGCACTAAGAAGTCACGTGATCTTTTCCGCCATGTTGGAGGGCAAACAAGTCGGTTGCTAAGGGAAACAATAGGGAGCTTAAGCAACCACGACGACGAACAGAGGACGACGACCGGAAGTAGCGAGAACGCCACTGCGCAAGCGCGAACCAAGAATTCCGTCGTCGCCTTATCGTCGACGACTTGAGATGGACCAGTTTCACGTCGTCGTGAACTTCTGAACTTTAAAGCAATTTTTCTCATCAAAAGGTGCGGCTTTATTGTCGTTTTTTGACAGTCTATGGCCGGTTGGAGTTTGTATTCGCTTCTTCGGTTGATTTAAACCTCCCTGTTCAGTTTTCTAAAGAAATAAAATTCGAAAACTCACTAATTCATTTTCCTTCCTTCGTACAACAGATGTCAAGTCAAGCGGTGAAAGTGACCACGTTAGGATTAAATTTATTTGAGTATAATTTATGAAAGAGTGCTGTTTATCATTTTTATTGAATGAAAAGGTTTAAATGGCAGTGCAATACACCTCTGCGTTCGGTCAAAAGCTGTGTGTATGGAACTGCCGCTTTGTTGCTGCTAAAACATTTTGCGTGTTGCTGTTCTTCCGTCGAGACGCTTTAAACAGCAAAGAATTCTTCTGATCGGTGTGTCAACATGAGTTTGAGTACCTCTCAGGTTTTGCGAATCTATTTGCGAAATGTTTGATAAAGATCTAGATTTACAGCCATAAAAATTATTCCGACAAAATCACACGGGAAAAAATAGTATTCTTGTGCGCGACGACTGATCTGTGCCGATCGCTAGCTCGCATTGATTAAATTGACAGACTTGTGTCCTTTGCCCACCAAAGGAAGGAGTCAAAGGTAGAACATATCAGGCTAAAGCATGTTGAAAATCAGGCAAGCCTTGGGAAAAATAGGTTTGTTTATACCAGCAACACTTAGAACTGAATTTAAATCTCAAATAACTTCCGTAAAATTTATATTTTAAACTTTTATCATGCGCAAATTATTGTAAATAAAGCTAAAGCTTAATAATTCCTTGGACTTTTGATGTTCAAGAATTGAATAACCTACTCTCGAACTTCCGATATAGGGGAAAATTTGATCCATGACTGAGAAGAAGGTTTTGGAGGTCTCTGAACGATGTCATTTCTTAAACTGACGAAGCGATAATAAACAAAAATTTCAGACGTCGTCGTCCTTGAGCAACTTCACCGCTTAAGTTTCATTTTCCTGCTAAAAACGACGTCCTCCTTCCAGACCCTCCGCGATTACTCGACGTCGTCGTCGTTCCTTTCGTCGTGGTCGCTTAAGGTGGCTCTATATAGTATTTTAGAAGGCTTTGGGTATTACATATGCATGAATAATTCAGTCTCCCTTGGCAAATTTTTATCTCCCAGCACTCGATAGAAGATCAGTAGTGAAAGCCTACAGCCTTAGACTATATATGGAAGATCCTTTCAGAACCTTAAAGTTGTTGCCATGGCAACTACTGATAGTGCTTAGCTTGTATTTTTTTACCTACCTGACTTCTAGATAGTGTTTCTCTGTTTCTACGCGGTAAATTTTCTTTTTTATTGGGGAAACAGAGTTAACATCCAAGGAGTTTCAACTGATAAAGCCACAAGAAAATTAAATCTGTACATAATTTTCAGAGTAATTCGCAATTTTCGTTTTTGACGCGTTTTACATTTATAAGTATGATGCACGATCCTCGCAGTAGAGAGCGCTATTTATGCAATAGCGAAAATTAGACCTGAAAAAAAATCAGGCCTGTACGGGATTCGAACCACTGACCTCTGCGATACTAGTTCAGCGCTCTACCAATTGAGCTAACAAAACAACTGGGAGCAGGCCGTTAAGTTGATTCCTAATAAACCCGTGATGATAAATCAGATACAATGTATATATGAAGTTCATATATTTTGAACTGCGGTATTAGATAAGTATGATGCACGATCCTCGCAGTAGAGAGCACTATTTATGCAATAGCGAAAATCAGACCTGAAAAAAAAAATCAGGCCTGTATGGGATTCGAACCACTGACCTCTGCGATACTAGTGCAGCGCTCTACCAACTGAGCTAACAAAACAACTGGGAGCAGGTCGTTAGGTTGATTCCTAATAAACCCGTGATGATAAATCAGATACAGTGTATATATGAGGTTCATATATTTTGAACTGCGGTATTAGATAAGTATGATGCATGATCCTCGCAGTAGAGAGCGCTATTTATGTAATAGCGAAAATCAGACCTGAAAAAAAAAAATCAGGCTTGTACGGGACTCGAACCACTGACCTCTGCGATACTAGTGCAGCGCTCTACCAATTGAGCTAACAGAACAACTGGGAGCAGGCCGTTAAGTTGATTCGTAATAAACCCGTGATGATAAATCAGATACAATGTTTATATAAAGTTCATATATTTTGAACTGCGGTATTAGATAAGTATGATGCACGATCCTCGCAGTAGAGAGCGCTATTTATGCAATAGCGAAAATCAGACCTGAAAAAAAAAAAAAAAAAACAGGCCTGTACGAGATTCGAACCACTGACCTCTGCGATACTAGTGCAGCGCTCTACCAATTGAGCTAAAAAGCCAACTGGGAGCAGGCCGTTAAGTTGATTCGTAATAAACCCGTGAAAGGAATAAATCAGATACAATGAAATCGAGGATCGTGCATTATACGCATCTAATACCGCAGTTCAAAATATATGAACTTCATATATTTCATGAAGTAATGGATTTTTGCAATTCTGCGCTAAATACCTCGATTCGTTAACCAATCAGAATGCAAGATTTTATTCAATGATGCGATTCAAATTGAGGAAGAACTTTTCTTAAAACTTTTAGGTGAATTGCTTGGTGCCACATATAGTGAAAACAAAATTTAAAATACACCTGACTTAAACGGGTTTCTCTTTTTTTCGATGGCGACCAATCTTCTACCATTCCTTTAAAATCTAATTTCCTCTTTGCCTTCCACTCCTTTATCGCACGAGTCCTGTCGTCCACTTCGAGTGGGTTTCTTTTGTGAAAACCGACCCTTTTCGTCACGCATTGATGGTTGTTTTTCCCGTGTCAGTTGCACCTCTGCAGACACTCCAGCTGTTTTCTGTGTATCATTGCCCATGGAGCTCAAAGCGAAGCCTGCAACCATAAAAAGTGCACCGTGACCACTCTGCGACTTCCTTCGCGTTCGATCACGACCGTCTACCTTCTCTGATATCGGCGCATTAAATGCTGCGAATTGACTCCAGTTTAACCACGTCAAGAGAAGACGGAAGAAGTGTATCTTAAAACACATTTTTAGGAGTTTGTAAGTGGAACGTGACTCGTGGTAAAAGTCTCGCCGCCATGTTTAGTTTTGTTCTTCTTTTAAATACTCGCGCGTTCGCGCCATTCGTACCCATGCTTCGCGCGCCGAAAAACTATATAGAGCCACCTTAAGGTGGCTCGTACCGGTTTTCATCTTTTTGATGGTTTATAACTTTGAAAGAATACAACAGAAAAACTGACCAAGGCCAGTTGAACACTTTTACGGGGTTGAATTACATAATCATTGGTTATCCAAAAATAAGTGTCATTTCGCCCCTAGCAGTTTCCGTGGCAACGCTTTCATAGGCTTATTCAGACGCATTTTTTAGCTTGTGGCTTAAATAAGTCGAAAACTATCCCGGTGACCCCATGAATTTTTCAGTGATTGCTTTTGGCACTTGAAAAGGAAAATGCACAAAGATTTTTAAAAAATTCTACGGAGTGGAATTTCAGAAAATCTAGAAAAAAGGCAATTTTCAGACATCGCAAATTTCTTTCGGTAGAATTTTCTATTCTTTTTTTCTGATGATTCCTTTCGACGTTATTATCATATTGGAACAATAAAAAGAAGGGGTCGCCGGACTTGTTTTCATGCAATAGCTTTCGTGAGTTTAGCAATTTCCGCGCGCGCTCTCGCGCATTTAAAAATCTGGCTTCTATAAGATCGACATTTGCTCGTGATCTATTATAGCTACCGCTGACAATTGCGTGTGCTCGCGCGCGCGCCTACGATCTGATGTTTACAGACGTTTACTGCTTATTAAGAAAATCATTAAACAACTGTCAAAGATAGCCTCCTGAGCTACACACGACTTCTGGCTATATCATTTTCCTAAAAGTGGAAAATGACAAAATGACAAAAGAGTTCTCTGTTCCCCGCGCGAGGAAACTGGTACGAGCCACCTTAAAAATCCTACACACGATTTCTGTTATAGCTACCGCTGACAATGACGTGTGCTCGCGCGAGCGCCTAATATCTGATGTTTCCAATCGTTTACTGCTAAGAAAATCATTAAACAGCTGTCAACGATAGCCTCCCGGGCTCATCTTAAAAATCCTACACACGACTTCTGGATATATCATATTATTTTCCTTTAAGTTTCAAAGTCTTCTTCCACGCTTCTTTCAAGAGTGACCTGTTCCCTGTACTAGTTTCCTTGCGCGGGGAACAGAGAACTCTTGTGTCACGCGCGAGAGAAACGTGCGAAAGAAGCGCGAGATCAAAAGATGAAAATTCAAAACAAAGATGGCAGCGCGTGGATTTTTTTCCACTTTCGTGAGAAGTTCACCAAAGAACATGTATTTGATGTGTTGAGTGGCCACTGTGAATACAGGAGATAGAAACTAAGATAAAGAAGACGATTTTCGGAGAAGTAAAGGTTGCTTGACTTCACATCTAAAAGAATTATTCAAACGATATGAAATCTTGCGATGGCGAAAAAAAAAAATTACTCAAGTGAAGAATAATCTACCTGAAGTGGAGGAAGACTTTGAAACTTAAAGGAAAATAATATGATAAAGCCAGAAGTCGTGTGTAGGATTTTTAAGATAAGCCCGAGAGGCTGTCTTTGACAGCTGTTTAAAGATCTTCTTAGCAGTAAACGATTGGAAACATCAGATTGTAGGCGCTCGCGCGAGCACACGCAATTGTCAGCGGTAGCTATAACAGATCATGAGCAAATGTCGATCTTATATAATCCAGATTTTTAAATGCACGAGAACGCGCGTGGAAATTGCTAAACTCACGAAAGCTATTGCATGAAAACAAGTCCGGTGACCCCTTTTTTTTTTTAATTGTTCCAATATGATAATAACGTCGAATGGAATCATCAGAAAAAAAAAATAGAAAATTCTACGGAAGGAAATTTGCGATGTCTGAAAATTGCCTTTTTTCTCAATTTTCTGAAATTCTATTCCGTAGAATTTTTGAAAAAGGTTTGTGTATTTTCCGTTTCAAGTGCCAAATGCAATCACTGAGAAAAATCATAGGGTCACCGGGTTAGTTTTCGACTTATTTAAGCCACAAGCTAAAAAATACGTCTGAATAAGCCTCTAAAAGCGTTGCCATGGAAACTGCTAGGGACGAAATGACACCTATTTTTGGATAACGAATAATTATATAATTCAACCCCGTTAAAGTGTTCAACTGGCCTTGGTCAGTGTTTCTGTTGTATTCTTTCAAAGTTACAAACCATCAAAAAAATGAAAACCGGTACGAGCTACCTTAAGCTCCCTAATGGCTGCCTCGTGAGACGACGAAAGGTGAGTTGTGCAAATATTTGCTCTACTTGCTTCTTTGTTTCGAAACAAAACGATCTTTATCCACTGAGAACTCTCAAAAAGAGAGACTGTAATAGTTGCAGACCAACTGATGTATTTGATTTGTCGGAAAGCTCCATATTTGCTCGTGTTTTCGCGTTCGTATAATCCGCACTTTGCCAACTGGTATGTCATATCATTTTTTTTTAAACTCCCTTTCAACGCCGGTTTTGTCTATTTTTTTTAAGTTGATATTGTGAGGCGATGATAGTCGAGTCAATGTAGTTTCCAGAATGGTAGCGAATAAAACATTTCTGAGTGAAGGTGAGAAAAATAAGTGTTTACTTGTATCCTCACTATATACTGGTTCTATTTCAGATAAAGAGATCATAAAGTGTTATGGAATTTTAGATCTTTTGGAGCCTAATAATAGTGTGATGGCTGATAAGGGTTTTAATATTGATGATCTATTATGTAGTAAAGGGGTAAAGCTAAACCCTCCACCATATCTTTTAAATCCTGCACAGTTTTCATCAGAGGAAGTCAAAGAAACAAAAACCATAGCCAACGCCTGGATTCATGTGGAGAGGGCCATACGCCGAATTAAAGAATATCATCTTTTCAACAATGAAATTCCTTTGTCACTTTTGGGCACTGTCAATCAGATGTGGACAGTGGCATGTTTGCTTGTAAATTTTCAGGGGCCATTAATTTTGAAAAATAATCTGTCTTAGCAGGTGCCACAGTGTGTTATCATTATACATATTAGTGATGTAAATGTTCTCACAAAACATAGTTAAAATAAAACATGTCAACCTTATCCTTACATTCTTGGAAAAAAATAGGATCAAATACTGTTCTTTGGCAAAAAACAAATCATCTTTGATGTAACAGAAAAAGTCACACTAATCCAGGCCAGAAGTACCTAATTGGCATTGTACTTGTAAATAATATGCATGTTTCTTGTTTAGGGTTAATCCATTTGAAATGGGGTCATGCTTAAGGTAAGCGACATCATCTAATCTGGTTGTTCCTTGCTGGACAACCTTTGTCTCAAAGAAGCCATAGGGACTTGATGAACCATTTTGAGCTGCCTCAATATCTTAAACCTACCTGTCTGGAAAACTTCCAAGCCAGGGGCATTTTGGATTTATTACCAGGCCACTTGAGTACAAGTTTACCATCCCTTTCTTTGCTTTAGTGGCATATACGGATGCTGCTCTTCCCCCATTTCTATAGCGGGTTCATAGCAGCTGTCTGTACAAGCCTAGATGGCTGAAGTTGTTTAACAAGAGTATCAAAATTAGAAATTCTCTTTGCCACTGTTCCAAACTTGCTTGCAGTGATTCTTTTTTTTTCTTAATGAATGCCAAAGGTCACTTTCATCCTGTTCTCTCAGTTTTTCTTCTAAAGCATGTACCGTCTCTAAAGTGACTGTGACTCTAACTTTGCTAATTTGTTGCTGTTCAAACAAATTGACTCATTTTTTTTAAACCTTTAACCTGCATTAGGAAGGGGTAGCTTGGGGAATGAGGTGTGAGCAGAGCCATTTATAACATTTTTCTGTGAGCCTTTGTTGCTAAGATGTTATAGACCCCTTTGGCACCATTCCAAATTTGGTTTGTACAGAAGGAAGATGTGAGCTTACAAAGTTTTCCAGATCTGGTAACAAACTCCACAGCAAAGGCTCAGGATTTAGATTTTTGAGTTTAGCTTTTTGATCAGGGCCCAGAATATGATACTGCAATGCAGGTGAGTACACAATGGTTTTAATTCAATTATTATAGTTTGCACCCTCCTGAGGCATCTTCACCATCAAGGTGTCCACACATTGAGGATTTATGTGTTTCCCTCTGGGAACACTCCATCACTGTGCCATCATAGTACATGTCAGATCATCAGGTAAGCTCTTTAGCCCAAGTTGCTTAAAGTGTGACAAGTAAAAAAGAAGGCTCACAACATGGTGACAAATCCCTCCAATACCTGCTACACAAGAACACTTTCCAGACACTGTTGTTTGATCCATACCAATCATCACTTGAAGGATATTGTGGTGGTTCATTTTTCTTCATCAATCTGTAGCATCTGGCCAAAACAAATGCCTCCGAGTCACTATACGTAACTGTTGAAGTTGAAGTTCATTTATTTGTTTAAGCAGGTTGATTAATTGGCAGCTGTAATAGCTGATGTGAACCTGCTGTCCTAACCCACCCATCCCACCCCAGGGGAGGACATCCATCACACAGTAATCTCGTGTGTGGGAAATTAATGTCTCCTGCCCCAACCCTGCAGGAGACGGGGCCTCCATTTATTCGTCCCTATCCGAGAAGACTAGAATATCTAACCATTTCTTGATGTTATAGAAAGGTAGCAAATTCTTCTCAATTATTTTAAGACCTTGAGTGTTGGTCCGGCCGGGGCTCGAACCCTCGACCTCCCGCACTACAGTCCAGCGCTCTATCAATTAAGCTAACCGGGAGAAATTTGTAAAATTAATTAGGATCAGTCTTTACCACTTTTTAAGGAATGGTTTCATAACATGAAAGGCGTAAACATCAGCAACTTTCAGGAGACTACATCAATTTATTTACCAGTGCACTTCCTTTTGATGTTATGGAGATATCCTGGCTCTGCAAAACATTTGTAAACTTGGCAGTGCCTTCACATCCCGTTGAACAAGTTGCATATTTCTCTACATCGGTGAAAGTTATACTCGGTAAACGTGAGGGTCCACACTTGGATTACTGAGAAAATCAGTCCAATCAAACAAAGCTAAATAGCGTCAACCTTCGGTAAGTTTCGCATTTTGTAGACATGCAACTAGACTACAATTCTTGACAATCTTTACCTAACCCAAAGAAAGAGCAGAACTCTTGTAAAAAATCGAATAAATGAATAAATGAATCAATCAATCAGTTGATAGGCTTAAATAAACTTTCGCCTGCCATTCGTTCGTTCCCGACGCGTTAGAAGTAAAAGTGAATACAAATGCTCGATCACAGAAGCTCTTTGGGCATGATGCAAATTTGAAGAGTGGATAAAGATGGTTTTTTTTCCAAAATAAAGAAGCTAATAGTGCAAATATTTGTGTAACTAACCTTTCGTGACCCCACGAGGCAGCCATAGTTTCCGGTAGCAACCGATTTGTTTGCCCTCCATCATGGCGG